>NC_062530.1:19559839-19754839 GCF_022655615.1 Tachysurus fulvidraco | reverse complement strand
ACACACAACAGAGATAGCAACAGTGCCCCCTGTAGGTATGATTAGATTCTGCACAGAGAACAGAGCAGGGAATGATTTGATATAACAGCAATATATTCATGTGGCAAGGAATGGATGTGAGAAACTATGTATATCTATATAATCACACTTCCTGTAGAGAACACCTAATTGTACACCTACCTGTTTGCCCCATTTATCTAATCAACCAATTATGGTAGAAGCACCATGTATAAATTCCTGCAGATATAGGTCAAAAGCACAATGGAGAAAAGGTTTATTCTCTGTGACTTTAACTGTGGCATTGTTGTCGATACTCTCTTATGGGATTTAAACACAACTGACTCTAGATATTACCCAGAATGGTATGAAAAACAAATATACATTCTGTGAGCAGAGGGTCTGCAGGATGAAATGCCTTGATGAAGGTCTTGAGAGAGATCAGAGCAGAATGAAGTCATGAACAGAAGGTCTATAGTAACTCAAATAATCATCTTTACATCGTCTAAATCATCTTTATAACCATGGTAAGCAGAAAAGCATCTGAGTATGCACAACACATCAAACCTTCAGGTGGATGAGCTACAACTGCAGTGAATCACATCAGGTTCCACTTCTTTTAGCCAAGGACAGGAATCTGAGGATAAAACAACCACTGAATTAGTGAAACCGGGTAGTCTAAGCATTTTTCAAGTCTTTAAGTGTCCAATTTTTGGTTGATATAATGTAAGTCTATATACAGTAATCTCACCAATAAACATGTTCAAGAAATAAAACTTTCACAGTATGAGGCAATTCAACTGATATATGACCAACATTAGCCCATTAGCAAATATGCAAAACAAACATAGGTAATTTTGTTTACACACCACTAACTTAGAAATGACTAAGAAATGCATAGTTCAGCCATGATATTTATTCTGCCACACTAATTGGTCCTGCAAATGCCCTTGGCATGACTTATCACCACACTTCCTCATCCTCATAGCCCCTATATTATCATGACTACCATCAGGGCCAGGGCCCGGCATGCAGAAAGACAATTCACTTCTCACCCTCGTCCTTTCCTGAACCACCTGCTCAGATCTGCTACAGGGAGTTCCTCCAGCTTGACTCACAGCAGCAGCTCATTTCTCAATATCTCTGTGTTTCGGCAGGTCCATGGGAAGTCTTAGCACTCACCCAGCAGCAGCAGCAGCAGCTATAGCAGCAGAAATGTAGCAGCTCTATACACCAACATCAAACCTACCTACATTCCATCTCCATCAATACATCAATAAATGCTTAAACTTTACTTTGAGACTCGTCATGGCTGAGCCTTTATGTATACTTTTGGTGTATTTCAATGCATATAAATCTCCATTGGTGAATAAGCACAGAAGTACAGAGAGACAATAAGATAGCTGCCATCGGTTCTCTGAAGCTTGTGGCCAGAAAGGCGTACAAAAATATCAGATAGTGGCCCATGGCTACAGGTTGAGACAAGCTTTTTCATAATCCAATAATTCACATCCAAAGGGGAATTTCTTTCCCTGCTTTTACAGAAAAAACAAAATTTTAACTCTTCCATTTATTTACTAATTTCCACATATTACGATATATTATGAGCTGATAAAAAGAACCCCAGAAACTATAAAATACAAAGCTGGTATCAGAAAGGCAGTATCTGGCAACTGGGAAGCAGTAGCTCAGAAATGTTCAGGACTTTTAAAGCCACCGCTAATCTGATAAACGATTCTTGGAGGGCCGAAATGTAATTAATCCACAAACAGGGAAATAAGTCCAAGCTTCATCCATCACACAACTGAGCCACTGGCACTATGCTGAACTTTTAAATCCCCTTTTCTACCAAGACAACCGCTTTTACGCTTTTAATCTACTTTGACTACAGAGGAACCATATCTCGAAGGAAAGAGAAAAAAACCATCAGAATGACATTTAGTAGCATTTCCTTATTTCTAATCCCTCTGTGGTACACATGGTGCACCTCACTGTGGCTTTTTCTGTGAATTAATTAACACCAGGTTAAATTTGAGGGATTTTTTTGTGGTTTTGTTTTTAAAGGCAAATATTTGGTAAAAGGTAAATGAAAAACAGTGCTGTGGATTGTGTGGAAATGTTAAACTTTTGTTAAAATGTTAGTGTCTTTAATGTAGTGTAGCCAGATATATTTCGAGTTTCTAATTGGCTCACTCTAAAGTTTTAAAGATGAAACTTTGCCAAGGTCTCTCAACACCAACTTTGACAGCCATCTGCTGTAGTATTTTCTTATGAGAACTACAGATAGGTTGTGTAAGATCTCTCTGTCTAAAAGAAAAGGAAGAAAGATTGTGTATTATGTGAGCGGGCTGCTGCTCTGGAGCACAGGGGTCACATGTTATCATGTTTTCTTCAACTCCAGCTGACTGCTGCCACAACCACTTTCTTCCAATCAGGATGATCCTAATTAGATCAAACACTCTTTCGTCCTGCCCCCTCAATCGTTCATTTTCTCCACGTTTCAGTGCTGTGGCAGATGTTAGCTCTGCACTTTCCTCACCTGTTCTTCTGGCTGTGTGTGTGTGTGTGTGTGTGTGTGTGTGTGTGTGTGTGTGTGTGTGTGTGTGTGTGTGTGTGTGTGTGTGTGTGTGTGTGTAGAGATGTGTGTGTAGAGATGTGTGTGTAGAGATGTGTGTACTGTAGGTGTAAGGCGTGTGTATGTGTGTGTGTGTGTGTGTGTGTGTGTGTGTGTGTGTGTGTGTGTGTGTGTGTGTGTGTGTGTGTGTGTGTGTGTGTGTGTAGGTGTAAGGTGTGTGTGTGTGTGTGTGTGTGTGTGTGTGTGTGTGTGTGTGTGTGTGTGTGTGTGTGTGTGTGTGTGTGTGTGTGTGGATATGTGTGTAGGTGTAAGGTGTGTGTATGTGTGTTGGATTATCTGTTTCTCACCTGACTTTATTGCATCTCAGAGTAGTAAGGTGAATAGATTTGCTTATGGATTTTTATGTTTCTCACACTTTTTGCCAAAGCTGAAACAATTACCTTGTGTGTCTCTGTTTCTCTGTGCGTGAATAAAGGGTGCAGGAGTCATTTGCAAAAAGCATTTTTGAAACAGAGGAGATTTGCTCTGTGCTTCTGAGCAGTGTTCAATTTTTATTTCCCCTTTCATATTCACTTAGGTCCAAAATACAAAAGTGCCTAGATGGAAAGAAAAACACATAAAAGAGGGGGGAAATCAATAGTCTTTCCTATTAAATATTCCCCCCATCAGATCTGGCATGCTTCGATCGGTCTAGCATTTCTCAAGCCTACAGGCCAATTCATTTCTGAACGTCTCGCAAAATTACAGCTTGCATTTTTCAAAACTGGTCCTTAATCTTATTTTGTGAATGCAGCCCAGGAGAAAAACAGGAGAGAGAGACAGCAAAGGGAAGATGGGAAAATAAATAATAATAATAATGACAATAGTAAAAGATGCGGGAAGTCTACTTTTGTACATGAGTGGATTCATTTGTCAGTACCCTTTACCAAAGTTCGGTTTTAAATGTTGTAGCATTCTCTTAGTGTTAGAGGAAATGGAGTGTTACTGTATGTCCCTCTGGATTGGGACTCATGAACAATTCTTGTATAATATGAATAAGTTTAATATTATATATGATAGAGAATTGTAACCAAAGGTCATACCGGACATTTAAATTGCTACTGGTGCTTTTCAATTAATGAATAATTACTTTTAATTAATTAACAATCAATAAAAATTATTTTCCTATTACTTTACATTACTGCTCAAACTAATGCTAAAACGTGTTTAATAGGACTGATATGACTTTTTTGCACAATGCATACGATATGCTTAAATACGAATAAAAATCTGCAGGTATATTGCACCCCATACACAGATGGACAGCACAAAAAGGTATACACAGCACACAGTCACACATTTATTCACACCAAGGGCCACTTTAGTTTAGCCAGTTCTCTTACTGAGTGGTGGGAGGAAACCAGAGAGTCTGGTGAAAAAAACAGCATATGGACTTGGGGAGAACATGCGAGACAATCCTTGACTAAGGAGCGATGAGGTGGCCATGCTATTTGAAGCACCACCCCAGAGGAACACACAACTTTAAATAAGTTAAATAAATAAATAGATAGATAGATGCCAAATGCCCCTTCCACCCCTCCACCCTCTGAGCCAACACACAAATTTAAAACATCAATAATGCATTGGCATGTTTACGTCAGTTGTCTACAGAATGCGCATCAAAAGTTAAAAAAACTTTTGAAGTCTTGCGATCTTCAATGGTTTTTAATCATAACTTTAAAGTGCTACGGCTTTGATGCCCACTGTTTACTCTTTATTCTCCTCTCCCTCTCTCTCTTTCTCTCTCACTGTCTCTCTATCTAGGCTTGTAAAGATCAATCTCTCTGTTGCCCTCTTACAACACTGACGAGCATCTCCCAGTCTGTGCCCCCATCAAACCAAGACTGAGGCAACTGGCAAGGACCTTTCACCTCATTTCAGAAGATACCTTTAACTCCAGACCCCCAGTTTATTTTGTCCAGCACCATCATAATTTACTCATCTCTGTCTCCTCCACCCCCCCTATCTCTCTCTCTCTCTCTCTCTCTCTCTCTCTCTCTCTCTCTCTCTCTCTCTCTCTCTCTCTCTCTCTTTCTTTCTTTTTCCTGCTTCAAATTTCTCTCTCATACCAATGGAAGCTGGCATGGATGCTACTGCCTGAATGAACTCTCACTGGATAAGGATGTGCCGGATGGGGGGAAAAGAAGCAATTAGACTTTCTGATGTATTTTATTTGTCTCTGGTCAAAGAGTACTGTACGACTTTGTTTACTAATGTAAGGCGAGGACGTAAGGCGTGTTTAGTCTGCCGTGACTGTGGTTTCTTAGGGCAAGGTGGTAGCCAAAAGCCTTCAAAGTTTAAAGTCAAAGCTCTGGAGTCTTTATTTTTTGTTTTGGTTTTTATTGCATTAGTTGTTATGGAGTGGAATATATCTTTATAGTAATGGTGTGAAATGGTGGGGGTACACTATATATATATTTTATTTTTTACCATTGTACAAATTTATTGATTAACTTATGTAATTTGACTGCAGTCAATTACCCCTCCCAAATAAAAGACGAAAAACTGTATCTTTTTGCATATTTTAGACACTGTTTTCAGTGCTGTTGATGTATTTCCTCTTTTTCATGTATTAACTCCAGTTTTAATTTTCCAAGAATGATTAGCTGAATCTGGAGTCCTCAACTGGTTTACAGACTGATTGTCTGGCTAACCTGCATTTTCATGGCTCTGTTGGTATGACACTTGTCTCAGTGTCCCCTCGTCTCCCGCAGAGAGGTCAAACAAGGCTGTCGGTTTGTCGGTTCGTATTTTGCTCTTGTGAGAAGTGGATCAAAAAAAAGAAAGAAAGAAAAAAAATAACAAAATGTTTGTGGATTTGTGGGATAGACCCCTTAAGTCCTTATGAAGCAAAGTAAACAATGACGTTATGAATGAGTTATGTGTGTCTTTTGCACTAATTTAATAAAGCCGTTACTGTACTTCCCACCACTCTGGATTTTTTTTTATTTATTCAAGGACAGCTCGAGGTACGGTTGGTGCAGGGTAAGTACTTTTTTTTTTTTTACAAGCCAACAGCATGAAATATGAGCATCACATTGTAATGCTGAAAAGCAAATGGATTCTAATGGTGAAAAAATGGGTTGAAAATTAAGAGATTCCACAAGGAGAGCTGTCATGGCTTTGTGGAACAATTTCAGTTTCACATTGATGTGTCAGGCCAAAGAATAAAAGTAAGCACTCTGATCAGTCCTTACGATCCTGAAAGCACATGAAGCACATGGAGACACAATACTGCAACAGCAATACAGTCACACATGGCACACAATGTAAAAATCATCTCCAGGATGCATGTATTGCCGTTTATGAACATGTTTCTGAAGCTGAACAACACAGCTGATTGATTTGATAGATTTTCTTCATGTTGATGATTTGATGATGGTTTCAATTATTGTTAAAGGAACTTCAAAATATTTGCATTTGTCTATATTCTTTTGTCTGCAGTTACTCACAATGACATTATGGAATCTGCCATGGTCTGATCCCTTAACCCAACAAGCTAGTACTATACCTGGGTAATGCTTAAAAATATGAGGCAAACCCTGAAACACATTAATGTTTTTTCTTTTTTACAGCGCTCTCCTCTTTACAATAGCAGCCTCATTGTGAATTCCCCCTCATTTTGTGCTCCATCAATTCTTAATCACACTATGTAAATAATAGAGCCAGAGCCTTTTTCAGCTAATTTTATACAGTCTCAGGCCTGTCTTGGAAAATATTCTCCATGGGAGTACAAAGCACACAGCATTTCGATATGGGAACAGTGGCAAGCTGACTTTAAATCAATAAAAGATCATGGTGCATCATTAGGATCAGAGTAATGAAACATAATTGGAACATGGCTTTGATTTTGATCACTGCAGGCAATGGAAAAGAGCCAGCTTTATGAAATGTTCGTGCTCAGATCTGCTCCCAGGCTAAAGGGATCTCTAAAGCATAATTCTTTCTAAGATTTGGCCCTTGCTGATGCAAAGAAATTTAGGACTTTCCATTACTGTTGACTATCATGTGGTGATACAACTTCGTATAAGAATGTTATTTGTAGTGTGAAATGCTTAGTTTCTATATGTTACATGCAAAGTACAGTATAGCTCTATTCTATTCTGGAGATAGCTTTAGGGGTGACATTATTCAATGGTACCCTTCACATTAGGTAGCACATTTCCCAGGATGAAGGCTTTGAGGTATTGTGGTCACCCACACTTTTACCATGCATCATACTTTTAGAGCACTGGATGCATATCAACTGCTTATTTACTACTGTCTGTATAATGGCTTGCTTTCCTAAACTAATAAGTGTCTGATACTGACACAACTAGACTCCTTTTGCTGGAACAGCATAGCTAACTAGCAGGATAACTTTAATAGCTATGACATTACAAGCTAAATTTAAATAAATTCAGACTTATTTGTATTAACCGTTTAACAATATATATTATTACAAAGCAACTTTACAAAGATCCATGTCTAAATCTAGGACTATAATGACCAAGTCAGGGGAAACAACAAAAGTAGCCCTAAAACAGAACCTTGTGGAACACCTAAATTTAAATCTATGTTAGATGTCTTGTGGTTTTTAACAATAGGTATTCTTGTCGTGTAGCTTGACATATATCTAAGTGCAGAAATAATTCCTAGGTGAGAGTGGAAGAAAATACTTCTAGTGTCCCTTGATAGTAGGACACAGAATAGTCTTATAAAGAAACAGTACTTCATATGCTAAATATTTACTTGTCAGCAGGTTCAGACTTTTAAACCTTACTCCTATAACTGCACAATTTTCCTATTAGTTATAATGTAGTTGCAAAATATTTCGTATAATAAGCTTAATATTCGAGTTTTAAGGGATTTATTTTCAACATGAAAGATATTCTCTTAATCTCTTGTCTTAAATATGTCTTTTTGTTATGAAATAAGCAATTCACTTTCAGTATTGTATCAACAGTTTGGCTTACTAAGTTTGTCAAGTCTTTTGATTCAGTGATTTGTGGGATACTGTATGACACGAATCTGATATGCAGGGGCTCAGAAAGCAGCAACTTTCCAAATAGGACAGCTTTTATATAAGTGTAAAAGCTGCCCTAAAATACTGTCTACCTAGAGACCAGCCTTCTGATCAGAATGCAGTGCACGTGGTTTTGACCCTGTTCTGTAGTTTTACATTGTGTGGTATATACTCCCTGTGTTTTATATGCTTAGTTCCAGTATGTAACTGTGAGGTGACGGTTCACTTCTCTGTCATCAAGGACACACAATTTTCAGTCCACTGATTTGTAGCATGAAGGAATCTCCCTCCTTCTATCCCGCTTTCATAGGTGACTTATGTGGATTTGTCTCCCTTGGGCTGTGAAATCCTCTGTGAGCACCCACCCTTAAGATGATAGAGAGAGTCAAGTCTCTCTCATTACCAACCGATCTACTCTGTGTTTTACAGACACACATGTCTGAACCATCCATTGCTGCCCTACATTCCCTTATGTATACATATATTCAGATCATTATGTATTTATTATCTCTTCTGAAATGTGCTAAAATAAAAAGTAGGATTGTTTACTACAACTACTTGCCGACTGAAAGAAAGAAAGAAAGAAAGAAAGAAAGAAAGAAAGAAAGAAAGAAAGAAAGAAAGAAAGAAAGAAAGAAAGAAAATTAGCCTGTGTTTTTGAAACCATTAGGTGAGACATTCTGCTTTAAAAAGTTGACACCACCGAGTACTACGGCTCAGTCAGTGGTTTGTGTGTGTGTGTGTGTGTGTGTGTGTGTGTGTGTGTGTGTGTGTGTGTGTGTGTGTGTGTGTGTGTGTGTGTGTGTGTGTGTGTGTGTGTGTGTGTGTGTCTGTTTAGTGTGACTGACTGACTATATTCTCTGTTCACATCAGTCTCACTTTGCTGGCAACAAGTAAATAAAAAGCAGTTCATCTCTGGACATATAAAAGTGAACATAGGAGTCATGATTGTTCTTCAACCTGTCAGCTCCTGCTTCTGTGTTTCTCTATAAATTTCCTCTACTCTTTTCGCCCCTGAATAATATTTTAGAGTAACTGCATGAGATTATTGTACACTTCGTTTAATCTTGGAAAAAAAAAAATCTAAAATGGTGTTCTTTGGCTTGTCCACATAGAAGAATCTTCTACAACAAAGATTCCTATTTTAGAGAAAGATCCAAGTACTCCTTGACCACATTATTAGAAACATTAAGGTCACAAGATCTGTAAGATTTTGATTGAGACTGTGGCATGCTTGATAGAGATCTAAAACAAGGTGATATGAGTAGTAGAGCTTAGAGGAGAAATGTCAAACCTGACAAACCTCAGGTGTCTGAGGTCACTGGATGGAAAAGTGTTAATCATTTTGACGTCAAGTGTATAAATGTGCCTAATCTTCCACCAAGGGCTCAAGAGTTCCAGACTGGTCTGAACATTTTCGTGTCTCTCCGCTCCCAAATGTGTAAGACAATGTATATGCCTCAACTTGGGCTGGGATCCTGTGCTTTAAACAATATTATGGTGCAAATCTTCACACATATATTTAGTACAGGGATCATCTTTTGGAAATAAACTTTTAATGTGTTCTAAATAAAAACAAATACAAACACAAATAGGAGAATTTTTAGAATGCTTGCCAGAAAATGTCCATATAGCACCTAGCTGAGACAATTCAAGTCATGGGCTCTGACTCTAAAGCTTGAGGAACAAAAAAACACATTACTTGAACTTGAACCTGTCTGTTCATTAAGCTTAGTTATTGCCTGTCCATGATTGCAGTGGGTTAATTTAGGCAACTATTTTTGTATTATTTTTTGGGAATAGCACCAAATAATTTCATTAGAAAATCATATAAAATATCATAAGGAGGTTCAAAACAAAACTGCATGAGCAGGATTTATCAATTATAAATTCAAGTGATGTAGCAGAGGAAGAGGAGAAAATATTCACAGCCTATGTTTATATAATCGTCACTTATATTATCTACTTCTGGTGTTTTTCCTGTGGACATAGGGTAAGAGTAAGTGCTTAATTTAATTCCTTTTAAAATACAGATACAGACAATAATATAGAATATTAAATATGTTTTGCACTATTTCAGTTTATTTTCAGAATATTAAAAATTTAATGAATGTAAAAAAGAATATTTAACTTAAGACTGCTAAGTCTTCAAATTTTGAGTGGTTTTATTTGCAGAAATAACCGCAGTATACCACAAAGAAAAAAGTTTTGAAAGAAGTATGTGCAGGTAGTTACAAGTATATCAGACCCTGGGGATAAGCAACAGCTGTCTGAGTCTTAATTGTTTTTGCAGATTTCCTGACGAAAAGGGACGTGAGAATGCCAGTGACTTCATTTTATCAACACACCAGAACACACTTTACTATGTTTGAGAGTTTGTGATGCAGAGAACTGTACTGTATCTCTGCCCTCTGTCCTCATTTAGACTTTATCTATAACTAGTTGCAATGAGCATTGGTCTGCAGGTTTTAAGCTTTTATCTATCTCAGCTCTCATATTTATATGATCCTGCCCGCTATCTGGACCTCTGAGTCACCATATATATCTTGATCTGAAAATGTAGAAGCGCCATTCTCTATGGTGAATGAGAACTACCTGACACCTGAGCTTGGTTTCCAAAAGAACATTTCATCGAGTCTAAGACAGGCAAGAACAAGAAAGAGGGAGATGACTCCACACCTGTTAGCATATTGTTCTAGTGGGCAGAATTCCATTCTCACATGAGAATGTGTTAGCTGGGACTTTCATACAATGGTAAAAAAAAAAAAAAAAAAAGTGTGCTTGTGTAGGCACCCTGTTCTGTAGCTCTGCCTGGGTGTTTCATGCTTAGAGAAGTGTAGACATGGTCCTCCATCTCCCTGTGTCAGCCACCACCCACACATACACACAAGCTGGAGGTAATTATGGAGAATGGGATTGCGTCAACACGTTTGTGTTATGTGGAGTGCACGATGCTGTGGTAACATCGCAGACTCATGAATAATTGATTACAGGCGTCCCATTATCTACTTGCCTGGGAAGAGAGAACCAGCCAATCAGCAAACCACCAGGACAGAGTCTACCAAACTTCCACAACAATTACCAACATAGACTAACACACCAATGTGCATTTTCATGAACACTGTTAGGATATTTTGTTTGTAGAAACCAGATTGTATGCTGAAGATAAACATGATCACAGCATCACTAACTAGCAACTCCCACATAATCCATCACTGAAACACACTTCATCAAGTGCCTTTGCACTTATCACCTTATCAGTAGCACAGAGGAGATTAAACCAATTGCAAGGATTTAATTACATGTCCAGGTAAGTCTGATTCCTGGAAACTAATAAAGGATAAAGGTATAATGTCCCTCTCTATATTAAGAAACTGCCAGCACACTGGATTACACATATTATCTCTCACACACACAAAATACTCTGACACAGAGGTGAGTGACAGTAAGAAAAAAGCCTCTTAGACTGCTTACTGAGAAAACAATCCCAAAAGTAAGTTCATGACCAAAACCTACACATTCAACAGACTTGTACTGAAAAAACTACTGTTGTCATAAAGACTGTTCTGTGCTCATCCCAGTATGCATAGTCACAATATTTTATGTTAGATGTTAGAGAAACATCTGCAGTACAACCGCTCATTTATTTAGAAAACTAAAACTTGTCAGATATTATTATAGTGATATACTGACAAACCCTAACCCTGAAGTAATAAGAAAAATTGGGGTATACATGAGAGAAGCAAAATTGTTTGAGAAATGCTTCAGGAAACTGAGTTGGGACGACAAACAAAACAAAAATTAAAACAAACGTGTAGCCAATGAGCAGAAAGGGGCGTGTCTTGTCAATACGGGCAGAGAGAGTGTTCAGTGCGCATGTGTGACAGTAGCAGAAAGCAGTTTTAACACCGACTTGGAGGATAAAACAAAGAAAGAAAGCAAAGAAAGGACCGTGTTAATATAGGATCAGCTTTCCAGCGCTGGAGAGAACTGAAGTAGAGGGAAGTTGGCCGCATATTCACAGATTGGAGTTTCCCGAGTCAATAACTCCTGAGCTAAACGCTGTTACTACACAAATAACACATCTTTTCTTTTGTAGTAATGTAGAGACGCAGCTACAACCACGTTTTGTGTAGTAACAGCGTTTAGCTCAGGAGTTATTGACTCGGGAAACTCCAATCTGTGAATATGCGGCCAACTTTTCTTACGACGCCCTTTGTTTCACAGAACTAATATATGCCGTCCTTTGCATGATTATGCTTGTGTGTCATTTTTGCTTGTTTGTTTATCTGCAATCCTTCTTCCCTTCAGCTATGATAAAAATACATTTCTTTCCATTAGTTGCCTGGGTTACGTATGTATGTGTGGGCGGGGCTATCAATACAGGGGCGTGTTTGTTTTGGTGATTTCAAATGTCAACATTGGCTTTCAAACAACGGAGACCCACCTTTAAGAGGTGAAAAAACTTTGTCCTACCTATAAGAGTCATAATTTATCTGCAAAAACAAAGCATTCTCAACCAAAAACACTAAAGTACCACAGAGTTGATCATTTGGTGTATATAAAATACTTTATGTTATGGATTAGGGGGTGTATGTTAGTGCATGAAAAAGAATGCAGCTAATCTACAATAAACTGTAAAATAAATAAATAACAAATAAAGAAAATAAAAAAACTAAATAAATAAAATAGAGACTTGCCAGCATTGCTGCCAGATTTATATCTACCAGGCGTGAAATTATGTACAGTAATATAAAGTGTCTTTGTATTGCATTTTCCTTTTACAAAGAACATGACTCACCTATCCTTGAAACACGTCCTTTCACAGAGCCTTTATACTGTGTAGCTGCTGTAATTTCATCTTTCCCAGTCTGCATCTAACCCAGTATGAAAACACATACAGTAAATTTGGCATCGTTGCATGCATTATTTATCACAGGTCATAGCTTAATTCTCTCCCAAGATGCCAGGGCATGAAAAAATAATGATTACAATTTATTCACTTCCATTTAACATGCAAGTAGATGCAAGTGTATACAGGAATATACAGTAGGATTGTATAAAATAGAGTACAGCGAGTATTGCCTTATAGCTCCAGGTATTGTAAACTGCTTTTAGGTGTCAGCGAGTGTCTTCATGATGCCTTATGTTGGACTTCCATCCTATTTATGGTTTATTACTCCCTCGTGCCCAGCGATTCTTGGGATATGCTTCAGTTCTTCCACTACCATGACCAGCAAAGTGGTTATTGAGGACAAATTAATGAACTGATTAGTTTCTGTGCTCACAAATAAATACAGCAAGGTAGCATTGCAAATGCATTTTGTAAAAATTAACTGAGCTCATGCTGCTTCCCTGCCATGCATTAATTATGCCTATGAGATCACTGTTAATATTTATGGTGCTAATGCACAATTTAATCATCTGTTATTATTAATCAATAATATATGGTACTAAAATAAGCTAAAAGTCATGATCCTATTAATGCTTCTTTTAAGAGTTCCCTTTCTTAAGCAGTAATCACCTCCATGACAGATCTGTTGGAAGTCTGAGCAGGAAATTCTTCTCTCAGCATGGATGAGCATCCATTGAATACTTTCTCTAGTTATTAGCCCCATTTATATGAGTGAGGTAATCAAGGTTATCTGCTAAAATGTGCTTCACGCTGCGGTCTGACAAATCCGGACTTGCTTTAAATGGTTGCATTGGCCTTTATCTCCTTGAAACTGAAAAATCTATTGATTTCTCCTCTCCATATAGTACATATTTCTTGCTCTGACACAAGTTTGTATTAGAGGTTCCATTACCATGCTTTCAGTGTGTTCTTTTAAAGCACTCAATGTTGTAGGAACTATTGCTTTAAGGGAGCTGTTACTCACAAAACAGACACTTCTATGTTTGCTCTTTTGGACACTGAACGTTTTCTTTACTACCACTACTACCACTACTACCACTACAACAACTAATAATAATAATAATAATAATAATAATAATAATAATAATAATAATAATAATAATAATAATAATAATAATAATAATAATAATGGCTACACACACAAACTAAGTGCACATTATTTTCCCATCAAATAAAAAGTGTGAACTCTGTGTACATACTCAAGTAAAATACAGGTGGCAACAAGAATAATAGCAATAATTTGGTGACTCAGCTGTGGTTTAATGTAATGATGGTTCCATTAATGTGTGATTTAAATTTCTTTTGCTAAGCAAGTATATTTATACATAATGATGGTGATTTTCTTTTTGTTAATGTTAGTTAACTAACAAACTAAGTATCGATCTAGATTAAAAAAATAATGGAGTTAGTGTAATTAAATAGCTTGCGACGTATTTTTATTATGATATGTTTTATAATTATTTTTGTATAAATTCTGTGATTCTAAAGGTTTTTGTTTCTATAATCAGATGTTTTTGTGGATGGTTGTACCATTAGATTTGATGCTTTGATACTGTAGTAAAATGTAGAAATGTGTAACCGAAATTGGGAACACTGACATTTTAGCTTTCACATCATCCACTGGGATAACCCTTGCGGGTCTGTCCATAATTGGCAAGAACTTTATTGTTCTTTTGACAGACATTAAAAAAGGAAAAGTTTACTCGTAAAAAGATAAAGGTTTAAGTATCTCCTGGAGGTGTAAGTGCCACTGCAATATTTTTTGCATAGTGCAACATCTGAGCAGTCACCTGCCTGAAAGATAATGCTAACTGTTAAAATTGAATGTCATGCACCTGAGGGAGCCCATGCTTCAGCAAGAAGGCGTCAGAATAATCTGCTTGTGATGGCAGAAGATTGAAGTGAATTCTGGGTAATGTGCATGTGCATGGTGGCGTGCTAGTTAATCCATGGGCTGCTACCGTTACATTCATTAAAGCAGAGTGAACAAACACCCATACTCCCTACCCTGTCCCTCTTCCTGATATTCTGAGCTGTTTATATCCTTGTTCCGGCAAATAGCACTGAGGAGATTAGCATGTTTAATACACTCGCTGAGAATAAACCTGACTGAGAAAATCAAACAATGAGCTTTTCCATAATCTCCATCCACACCCTTGAGAGTAGAGAATTTTCCTAGCTTAAATTATTGTTCCTTTTGGATGGATAGAACTATTTCTGCAATGCATGTTTTCCTTTAAGCCTGAGCCACAAATATACTCTATGAAAGGAGCTCTAATTGCACTCCATTTTTTCAATGAATACTTTCAGTCAACTCCAAAATAACTGGTATAGTATATATGTATGTAAACAGATTAAGGTGTAATTGTATTTTTAGCTTTAACATGTGGGGATTGTGTTGGATTTTTGTGTCAAAGGTACTGTACTGTAGCAATACACCTTGAAATTTATATATAATATATATAGTTGAAATATATAGTATGTTTGATGATAAAATGCTACTATTTAAGGGAGAAGAAGATAGTTCTGGTTTGATCCTGGGCTCAGGTCAGGTCTATTTGGATTTTTACATACAGTAATTTTCCAATGTGTTTATGGGATTTCTACATGTTTTCTGGTTTAGTTCCACCACCCAAAGGTTCCTACTTTTGATGCGAAAATAAAAGTGGTCAAAGTATGAATTACACAGATGTACAAATAACAGATCCATAATTGCAGCAGAACCATGTTATAGGTAAAAACTTTCCTCTTTTGCATGGATGAATTTAAAGGAAACAGCAAAAATAGATCAAACTCCCTAGTTGCATACAAGTAAAGTATTAGAGTGCCCTGCATCATCTGTCTTATTATGCAATACGTTAAGCTTTGTCATACAATGCATGGCTTCAACTCTTATTTACTATATGGCTAAAGGTATATGAACACCTGATTCTCATACCCAAAGTGTATGTGTATGTTGAATAAGCCATTCCAAAGATACAAGCTCTTTGCAGCTACAAAGCTGGCAAGCTGAAAAAATAAATCTTTAATTCTATAGTACATTACAACTGTGTCTTTTTTAGCTTTGTGATTGTAAGTTTGGGAAAACTTACATATGGATGTGACTGTCAGGTTTCCACAACCGTTTGAACATGTAATGTAGTGCCACTGTTGATTGTAGTACCAAACTATTGTTTTTAACCTGCCATCATGCTGAATTAATGAATTGAGTTTAAAGAATGTTCAGCAGTTTGACACTAATATTTAATGAAAGCTACTTGGTCTAATTATGTTATTTGTTCTTTTTTCTTCTTATCTCTGCAATTATGGTTTTGAACATTTTCCAGGTTTCAAGGTTTTTTTAATAACCAATTATGATAAAATTCAGAATCATTCTGGCTTCTCATCCGGGTAAAGAAAATATACATGCTTTACTATGAAATAAACTATGATGTGTAAAAATAAGATTTATGCAATAACACTCTTTCATGCACATCAAGTTAATAATCACATACATCATGACCATCTTATGCTATTTCTGTTGACAGAGTAGCTTTAAAGGTAAATTACCTGTGATCACTCTCTCCACATCACTGGTGATTTGTTAAAGTCCATCTGCACATCACAGACATAATTTCCTCATAAAACGTTCCAAACTACTCTATTTGGCACTATAATGCATCTCCTAGCTAAGCACAACAGGAGGTCATTAAATAAATTTCCCTTCTGCAATTGTTGCCCTTTCACTTGGCTTGGTGTGATAGCACTGCAATATGGATTGTTTTCCACTAACAGGCGGTGAAAATAGCTGGCTCGTTATTTTTAATGGCTATTTCAAATCGCTCCATTTCAGCAGCATGCTGTATTTGGCTGGCCAGCTGCATCAAGAGACTAAAGTGTGACTGTGCGTCATGAATCTCCACCTCGTGCTACGGTGCTGCGCATAACACTCGGTAACTGGTCGCATGAGTTCAGTCCCGCATGTGATTAGTTTATGTTCTGCCTTGTTCTCTTTATGTTGCCACGTGTCTCTGTTTTGATTCTTGTCCTGTCTTTCCGTTTCCTACTTGCTTTGTGATAGAACTCACCTGTTTTCTGTTTAGTTCTTGATTTGTGTATTTATTGAAAATGAGTATATTTCACGGTCTTTGTACAGTAGTTGTGTACCAGTGTCTTGCCCATTTCCTGTTATGCCTACGTCTTTGTTTTGTATAGTTGTAGCCTAGTATCTCGTACCTGTTCTCATCCTGGCCTGCCTTTTGACATGTTTTGGATATTCTTTGTTTTGTGTCAATAAAGAAGAACCCACTGCATTTGCTACTGGCCTTCTCATTGTGCTGCAGGGCCTACTGGAATCTTAGAAGTTATTAATGTGTTTACTTTCATAAGTGACAGTTGATGTTGAGGGGAAGTGATGAAACTGGTTGAAACTTAATAGAGTTTGTGTCTGACCTTGGCCCTAGTGGCCATAGCAGACAAATTATTATAATTTTTCAATTTAGATCAGGCAGTTAGTTAGAGAGTTGATTTTTTTTTCCCTTTGGTGTCCCTTGATTGTCAGATTCTCAGCTGCACTGCATTGCCTAACAAATGATATTTTCCTGTGCATTTTCCATCAAGATGATTTTTAATTAAGTCTCCTCTCTGTAGACCCCACTGAGGGTTCTAATCAAATCATGTGAGCATTCTTTCTTCATTTTCTGGTTTGCGAGGAATCACCAGCATCTGTTTTACTCCCATGCTACAATGCCATCCTGTCACACCAACTGTTAAAATGGTGTCTGTGATGCAGCCATGTATGCATCCCAAACAACAAATGAAGTTCAATGCCATTAAACTCTGTATCAGTACCTATAAAATAATAAACAGTGTAGATTAATGTAGCTTTAAATGACACATCATCTGCTCTAATGAAAAAAATAACAATTAACTGGCAGTATAATGGGTTATAATGATCGTCGGGGTGTTTCTGAAATGTTTTTGAACCATAAACATCTGTGGTAAATAAGCTCTTGTTTTGATTGAAATGGAGGTGTTTGGTCTCAATCCGATGTTTTCGGTATATAATCCCCTATGAGACAAAACATGAAACTTAGTTTCTTTCTGGTTGTATGTCTTTGATTTTTGTTTGTCTGTCTCTCTCTTTCTCTCTCTCTCTATCTCTGTCTTTCACTTTCTCTCAATTTAATTCAGTTCAAATTTGCTTAATTTCAATTTGCTAAAATTCAATACTGGCTAACAGTCTTGCCAAAGTAGCATAGAAAGAAGGAAAAAAGGAAGAAATGGTGTTAATAAATACTCAGTAATATATTGTCTCACTCTGTGACTCTCATTTCTCTCTTTTTGTCTGTTTCGCTTTGTTTC
Organism: Tachysurus fulvidraco; assembly: GCF_022655615.1. NCBI lineage: Eukaryota > Metazoa > Chordata > Actinopteri > Siluriformes > Bagridae > Tachysurus > Tachysurus fulvidraco. The sequence continues at coordinate 19,736,965 of NC_062530.1, read as the reverse complement.
ATCTTTGCTCAGATTCTGTCTCGAGATAGATAGATAGATAGATAGATAGATAGATAGATAGATAGATAGATAGATAGATAGATAGATAGATAGATAGATAGATAGATAGATAGATTGATTGATTGATTGATTGATTGATTGATTGATTGATTGATTGATAGATAGATAGATAGATAGATAGATAGATAGATAGATAGATAGATAGATAGATAGATAGATAGATAGATAGATAGATAGATAGATAGATAGATTGTAGATAGATAGATACCTTAATCTGCTGAGTGGTATGTTGTGTGTGTGTAGGAAAACATGTTGTTCACACATTGTCAGCATTGTCCACACAGCATTGTCCACGCTTCAGAAGCACACTTTTATTTAACAGTAAACCTCTTCACATAACTAAAAGACAAAAGTCTCAAAAAAATGACAGGCATTCATTTGGAACTTTGGGAGTGAATGAAGAGCCTTTTAAGAGCAGTATAATTCTACTTAATATCATAGAAGCTGAAAGCTTTTGAAAAGTGAACATAATTGTCCATAATAGTCTAAGATAGTCCAAAAGGCTTAAATAACTAATTGGACAGAGAAATTGTGAGCAATTTGAAGGCTTTACCTGAAACGATAGCAGGTAATAGATGATTTCACCTAAAATTGCATTGATTTTAGCATACTTTTATTTCATGAGCTCTTCAGAGTGTCTACTGGGAATACTTTCACCCGTATTAAAATACTAATAGTAAGTACTAACAGATCCATCCAAAACCTTTGCTTTATGGCGATAAAAAAGAAGCCTTGGACCAATACACTTTGAGAATGTACACATATAATAGAATTGTATATTTTCTCAAAACCTACTTTGAAGACTGTTATAAAGAAAGGTAAGTTACAATTTATAGAAACAATTTCACAGAACATGCTGGATTTAATCACTTACTGCACTAAGGGCATTTACATCCACACTGAACAGCAAGGATACATACACTTTGGTATAAAACTATTGCCATTGTTCATTTATGACAGTTTTGGTAAGAGCAAACCATAAAAACACTGCAACAAATCTTAAACTCAACAATAAAATCTGCAAAATACAGTTTACAGTAAGAAAAAAATATGAACTTCTTTGAAACTATTGGTGCATTTATTCATGATTATTTTTATCCAAGAAATTCATAAGATTATATATTTTCGATTAGACAACTTCTACTTAACAAGTATAAGAATTTCTTCTCCCTATAATAAACATAAAGTATATCATTAAATGGTTTTATTTAGTTTATTTAGTTTTTATTTAAATACCAGACTGAAAATGTTCATATCTTTTTCATTATGATAGACATATGCCATGTGCATTAAGCAACAAACATGTGATGTACTAAAGCTCTACTTAAAGCCCTGTTTTTTTATTTGTTGTTGTGTTTTCTGATTTGCGGTTGTAAATCTTTGTAGAATGGCCAAAATAGGCCCAGATTAGCTACTGCATTTAAGATGAAAAAACAGAAACCAAATCAACTAAAATGAAGCATCTTTTCCACAACAGTGTGTTGTATAGAATTACATGTAAAAGTATGACTTGCTGCTTGCATCTGTATTAGATTACTGTACATTGCTGTTTAGAAAACAGGAAAGTATAGGCAATTTCTCACAAACAGTGCTGTCACATATTACAATGCTAATCGTCTTAGCGGCTAAGGAAATCGAATGGAAATATTACTGAGATGTAAGCATATGAAAGTGTGTTATTTAGAGCTTATGCACACACACAGTGTCAGAATCTCCATCTCCAATGTCCATACAGTTAAAGCTGGCTAAAGCCAGCACAGGTACAATTTAAGATCTTTTATACTCTCAGGAAAAATACTAATTAAACTGTTATGATTTACTGGATATACTGTATACCAAAATAAACCAACAAATCAAAGTCAGTTTATCAATGATCTGTTGAATGTGAGAATTTTCCAACAGATTTCCCAGACCAAGCTTGGTGGACTGCTTTGTAAAGCTGATCTCTGCATTGGTGTAACATTATGGCCTGGATTTTATACTAAGAATATATTTAGTTGTCACATGGGGCAGATTATGTAGGCAGCGAGTTGGCATCGCTATCAGTAAAAACCATTCTCAGTAACCGTGACATAAATTAAACATAAATATACACACACCTGCCAGTGTTATGTAACACTAAATGAGATGTAGCCAAGGCTCTTCACAAATTACTGAGATATCCAAATCCTTTATCTATTTAAGCTGGCTCCAAAGGGCTATGCTTTAATAATAAGAATACCCCTGGAACTACAGTCTTATTGCCTTATTTTTGAGAGTGCTTACACTTCATGATGCACATGAGGGACCATCTTAAAATGCTAAAAGGAAGGTACTCACACACAAGATAGTGGATAAGTATGATGAATACAGAGATATATACCACCATTGCAAAGTAAGCACATTAGGAGTATTTTCATTTTAGTGGGTCAGAGGAATTGAGATTTTCTTTAGGACAAATGTTTGAGTGAGACATTTGAGTGGGTGTTTTGAATGAGAATTGGTGCAATCCTAAAGAGACTGGTGGAATAAGATTTGTAATGCATTTGTTATGTTCTGGGGAATGAAGTGTCTTGGGAAACATTTCAAAAAGTACACATACTGTAAGTGCTTCCAAACATATTTGCCTGATCGATGGTTCCAAGTGGCCCTGTTCAGCGAGCTGTAGGAAACACAGGTAAGTTCTGTGACAGCATTTTTTGTTGTGTGTTTCATTGCTGGCAGTGACAAATTTGCTTTAGGAGGGTGCACAGGCACTGTCTGTTTTGACCTCCAGTGGTAGTGAGAGTGCAATTCTGCATGAATACACTGAGAGTGAATACACTAAAATTCTAGGGATTTGTCTGTTTGACAAGGGGTAAGCAGAAAGAAAAATGTGAAAGTACAAAGTAGAACTGAAGTGAGAGCACGTTAGTGCATGTGCAATCGTTTAAATAGTATTTGTGGGCAATCACAAGCTGGAAAAGAGGATGTCACTGGTGTGATGGGGTGATGATGGTGACCATACAAAGCATCAGTGTTTTATAAAGTACTAGAAAGCAATACTTGAGTAAAAGTACAAGTATCATACTAGAAAAAGACTTTGGTAGAAGTGAAAGTTACCTTTTAGAATATTAGAATATTACTCAAGTAAAAGTCTTAAAGTAGCTGATATTTACTGTACTTAAGTATCAAAAGTCATTTTCTGATATTTAATGTACTTAAGTATTTGAAGTTAAAGTAAAAAGTAAAATTTCAGTGATTTTCGGTAGGCATAAGAGCAGGGGCGGTTCTAGGATTTCATCTTTACGGGGTTTAGCCCTCAGTGAGAATTCTCTACAAAATCTCTATAAAAAAATATTCACAAGACAAAGACCAAATCAATAAATGTTATTATTTATTTATTATTAAGAATAGTGACATTTTACTGCTTTTGGTTATAGATAAACGCCTCCAGCTCTGACTGCGCATTCACTCTGCGCGTACCTGTGCTTCTCCATAGAACGTGCGGAGCTGTAATGCAATCTAGGAGCAGTGATTCGCCAAACCTCCCTTATTGTAGTCGCACATATTCATTCTGATTTTATTGTGTATTAACGAGTAACGAAGATGCTTAATGGAAATATAACGGAGTAAAAGTATACATTTTATCTAGGAAATGTAGTGGAGTAAAAGTGAAAGTTGGCATAAATTTAAATAGCGAGGTAAAGTACAGATGCGTGAAATTTCTACTTAAGTACAGTAACGAAGTATTTGTACTCCGTTACATTACAACACTGCAAAGCATCATAGAAGAACAACTTTTATTCATTCATCTGCAGTGATCACTTTATCCTGGTCAGGACCACTGTGTAACCTGGGGATTATCCCAGTAACAATGGGTTCAAATTTGGAGACTTTGGCCTGTATGGAATGCCTGTATATTTTAGTACACCATAGACCTTCACACCTACTTCATGCCTACTTGCATGTTTTTGATCAGTGGGAGGAAACCAGAGAACATGGATTTTGTTCTCAATGAATCATTTAGGTTTCTTATACTGTAGAAACTTTTGGTCCATGATTCTTACATATTTTTGCCTTTGCTATAATGACAAAAATGTTTCAAGCATGCACAGTGGGTAAAAATGTTCAGTTAATAATATTTTTCGATTTATTTAATCACTAGTATGTTTCTTTCTATACAATAAATGCATTGATTGTTTTCATCCTAACAAAGTGAATAATCTGGAATTTCCTTAGAATTAATAGAATAAAATCCCTTACAATTATAATGATAACGTATGATGGGGGTCTTTTAGCTCAGGCAGAACCGTGGTAGTGCTTAGCTTTGCCAGCTCATAGTTACTGGGTTCCTGATTCAATCACACATTCCTGCCACCTTTATTTTTAAGAGTGTGAAGAAACATTCTGCTAACATTCTTAGCACACAACTCAATCTGTTCCTGTTCACTTCCTCCACACTTCTTCACGGATGACATAATGTTGCATTCAGGTCATTTTGGCCTTTTGAGATCAGGAGGGAAACAACACTTTGCTTTCTGCTCCCAAGTTTTCTGCTAGTGATGAAATTTTTGTTTAATTGAGGCTTGCAGTGCTATTTTAATACCAGTTGATTGCTGTGGAAGAGGATGATAAGTGAAGCGCTACATGCTTTGCTATCCAGGACATTACATGCTCCAGACTGTACAGTAATGGGAAAGTGTGATTCTATCAAAGCTATCAGGAGGGGAATTCACACCACTGAGCAAAAGCTCACTGTTTTGCAGGAACATCGGTTTATTCAATATTCTGCGGTTTGTGCTAAATTGCACAAGGAATTGATTGTGTGGTGCTATTGGGGATATTCAAGGACATCTCAAGTACACATCAGACATGTAGAGTTAGACTCAAGTAGACAGAACAATCTCAAGAAGAACAATTTGTAGAGGCTTGGTGATTTCTGGAAACCTTTTTTTAATGCCTGGTTGTTCAAAGATAGAGACAGTGTGGTAATGGGCAGTGGTGGCTTACTGATTAGATCTAAAGGGCTATTGATTTCTAACTAGTGGTTTTGCCTTTTGTTAATCCGGTGTTATTTTTTGCTTTTGTCCTTAAGATTGATTATGATTGATCTATATTGATCAATTTGCTTAATGTCTGTCCCGTTTGTGATTTTGCCTGTGACTTTGTTTGCTGATTTGTTCTGCCTCTACTTGAATTAACACTCATTCACCTTAAAAAGGCAGAAGTCAAGTCTATCTTAAAAACACCATCTAACGATTATAAAATGCTAAAATCATCCCGGTAAAATGATGCACTGAAGCAGATTAATCTTTAACTGAGTGTTTGGCAATACAGTAAAATTTTGTTCTGCTGGGAAAAGCAGATTTGTTTTTGTTTTTATTTATGCTATTTATGTGCACCCCAGCAATTAGAGATGAATATTAATGGCTATAAGATAATCAACCTTGTTTTTCTTCAGGATAGTTCTATACATATCGTGCCAAATTGAACAGCATGCTCTGTTAATAATTCTCATATTGAATATACAAAAAAAACTTTATCTTTGCCAGAAAAGGAAAAAGAAATTACATAGACAACAAACCAGCAATGCATATCAACGAGTATTCTTCCAGATGCCAAAAAATGATCTTGTGAATGCAGCTTTAGTTACTATGGTCTGTAGTGATTTGTGTGAGAATTATAAAAAGTCCATCGCATAATTTCTAATAAGCATTTTATCTGCTCTTAATTCTTTTTAATGCTAACCTGGTAATTATACCAAAAAAGGACTCCTTTATTTATTAAGGTGTGAAAGAGATTGTTCTTTTTTACATTTGTGTACTGTGAATGTGTGATGGTGTGAATGATTCACTCGCACACACACACACACACACACACACACACACACACACACACACACACACACGCACACACACACCTTCACGCATGTTTTTCTATGTGGGATGGGTGTCTGTGAGCATGTGGTGTGGGATTTAGAGGAAAAAACACAGATCGATAAGCGGAACAGGACTGCTTCGCATCACCTCCCACCATGCCAACACAAGCTCAACAAAATTCTACTAGGACATGCAATCCATCACAGTCTTGCCAGAAAATACTCAAAACACACATTTTCAAGCAGATAAAGAAAGAGTAAGTGTTCTCATGGACATGGACATGGACATGTTTGAATAAAAGTGTTAAAAAGTCTAGAAAGGGCTACACTTGGGCTCGGTCCTGTCATGCTGGAAGATAAATGAGGCTGTCAGGAGGCCAGCCTTAACTCTAATCCATATATTACACATCTCTCTGGGCTTAAGCCCTGCCATGCCTGCATACACACATCATAGGAGCGATCGATCCCACCCCCAGCCTGACAGGCCACAGCAAATGAGATATTTCATCCTGATGAGGACTTGAAGAAGTGTATCAACATCCTAACTAGAACCACAATGCTCTGTCAAGTGAAGAGTAATACTGACTCTTTTAACCACCTGTAGATTTTCGCATGTGTGTTCAAGGAACAATATTTTAATGCTCATAAGCAGACAGTGCAGAAAAGACTTTGTAAAATCATTCAGTGTCGCAGTGAACTGGGCGGCACAATGTTTTATGACATGCTGTAGTACTGCTTGCGTTTATGGCCCATAACATGACAGAAGGCAGATGAAGAACAAAGTCCCAGGGATTCATTCGTTCATTCACTTCAATCTAATAGAATGCAAATGCAAATCGGCACAGCAGCATGACTGTAGACCTAATTGTAATTATATCTGTATTGAGACTGTAGTGGAATTAGTGACATAATGGAGTTTACCAAACCACATAATTATTAGAAAATGTATTTTGATTATTCAGTAGATGTTAGAACTAATATCTAAAATCTACTGACTAAATGTAAATGTAGGTCTCTTTGCTAGATCGTTATGAATGATGTGAGGTATTGCAAAGCTGCAAGATTAAAGCCAGACTTCTCTACAGGGTTCATGTCCTGTTTTTTCAGTACACCGGTTAGAAATGCTCTCCCTCTTTTGTAACATCTGTTCAAACCAAACGGAAAAAAGGCAAGAAAAATAACTATCCGGTTGTCTGTCTATTTGTTAATGTTTTTCTTTTTTTGATGGTGTGTTTCTTTTCCATTGGTATTTTGGAAAAGAAAAAATCATGATACGGTAAATTATCACATGGTGTTCATCACATGGGCCTTCACAGTCACTGCACATGATGTGTTGCACATGTGTTGGTGAAGCAGGCTAAATGTTTTCCACCCTAATGAACATCAAGTCTAACAGGTGTTTGACTCTATGTAATCACCCAACATGAATTTCACTAATAATATGCATGAATCTACAGTATGGAGTAAGAAGAATTCAGCCCTAGAGTCGTATTACTTATGAACATTGGTGATGTTACTGTATTTTCACAAAAATCCCTAACAAATCCCCTTAAAGCAAATAAACCGATAAACTGAGGATGCAAACATTACGTATACCTTCAAAAATATGAGATTTGTTTCCTTTGTTTTCATAATGCTCTTTAGTATGTTAGGTAGTTAGGTAGTGATGCATGTACTGGGGTAGTGAACTACACTGGAAGAATGTAAATGAATGATTCACACACTAATTCAGTATGTCTCATTCTTGGTACTCGAATCTTTACTCAGGCTCTGAGTGGAATCCCTGTAACATGGTACCTCTTATGTACTGTTCACTTTATGGTATTACAGTAGCAGCAAATATTTAGCTGGATTTAAAATAACTAGCCACAAATTAAAGTTAAATTACTGCTAAATTTAATCACCTTGTCCTTTTGAATAATTTCACTGCAAAGTTATTTCTAAACTGTATTGTATTCCATTCATGAGCAATTCCATCATGCATGATTCTTTTAGGACTGAAACCTGGTTGTGTGTAAGTCAGCATGTAGCTGTAGTGTTACTATTAGAGCTCTGGAGGGCATCTAGATAATGGCACCTCTTGAGTCCTCATTTATTGAACTGCTCTGGACTTGTATAAATCATTATATTTCTCTCAGTGGTAGTGCGTGTGTGTGTGTGTGTGTGTGTGTGTGTGTGTGTGTGTGTGTGTGTGTGTGTGTGTGTGTGTGTGTGTGTGTGTGTGTGTGTGTGTGCGTGTGTGTGTGTGTGTACTACCAGAGCGAGAGAGAAAGAGTGTGTTTGTACATGTACATGTGTGTGTGTGTACTACCAGAGAGAGAGAAAGAGTGTGTGTTTGTACATGTACATGTGTATGGGCATAAGCCCGCCTGGCCCTCCAAAAATTTGCGCTAGCAGTATCTGCCGCCATGGTGATAAACACACATTTCAGTGAGTTCTCTGGCTATCTTTAAAGACCAGACGTTGCAAAAGAGACAACAAAGAAGAAAAAAATCATTCTCATTATCCCCTCCACTAAATTATTCACCCTGTTTACTCACACTATCTCGCAGTCACACCATTCGGCTGTAAACTGCCCTTTAGCCATAATCAAAAAGCTAAAGACTTTGCCACACTCGTTCTACTCTCTGTCTCCATCTCTCCATTTTGTCATTCTCTTCTTTTCTACTTTTTGTTTTTCTGCCAGTGATCTTCACAGTGGTGGAGATCCTTTGTTTCTGTGTGGTTGTTTGTTAGAACTAGTGGGTAATGGGGGTGCTAGAGAAATGACTGTAGGCCGTTATTAGTGCTGAGTTGGAGAAAGCAGGAATAGTTGCAGCTTCCTTTAATAGAGGCCAACCATCAACTAACTGCATGTCGACACCTCACATCAGTCAGATCCAGGGACAAAATGAGCCTTGTGTACAACAGCGCACTTTTCTCACCTCTGAGTACATGTGAATGCACGTGTAAGGTCATCTGTCTGTCTATTTGCGCCTGCCTTCGTTAATTGCTTCTTGTTCATTTTTTACTCATTAACGATAATCACTTAGTGATTGGATGAAAGTGGGTATCCTTTAAAACCCAGCTGCTGGTTTAGTTTATTTTATAATTAGGATAAATTGCCATTAAGTAGACAGACAGATGCAAATTCTTTTTTTTTTTTGTTTTACTAAAACCATTGTACCAGCTGAACAACACTCTGAAGGCATAAGAGCAAGACAAATAGTGGATAGTACATAGTAGCTGCAGAGCACCATGCCCTCACACTCACTAGATTCATTTGGTCTGGAACCAAATGAATCTAGGCAATCCGCCTATCAGCACGTTTGTGGCAGCCCGAAGAACCTTGAGAAAATCAGGATGGACATGCAGAGATCATGTATCAGACAGCACAGATGTAGACATTTTTTTAATGGCAAAAGCAAATCCAAAATTCTAGACATACTTAAGTTTTCAGAGACAGATGTGAGGTCAGGTGATAAACAATCAAAAGAGAAATCAGAATTGAGTAAAACATCTAAATCAAGCCCATAATCTATAAACAGAAGTGAGATACTGGATACTCTGCAGAGTGTGCTTTCACAGACGTTGATCATACTGTAGATGTTCTATTACCTATAGGATAGAATACATTGAAACACCTTATGGTATTCAACCAGTAGGAAATAATCCAGTTGATTTTTCTTGCCTACAATTTGAGGAAAAACATGACATGACTGTTGGTTGCATAAACAAGTCATATAGTCTTTATTCTCCACTTTCCAAAGCAATTACCCCATATTTTTACAATCACTTGGCAGTCTCCTTCCCTACAAATGTCTTCCCACACTGGTGACAAGTATAAGCTAAACTAAATACAGACAAATAACAATGGATTAGTAGCGTTGGATGCAGAGAGTCATCAATTGAAGATCATCGGAGATGTATTCTTAATTTATTGGTATTTTTAATTCCTCTCTCAGATGTTACAAAGAAAACAAAACAAATGGTTTAGTTAGCAAACCTAGATCTACACATACCTGTACACAAACACACACAGATGCCCCAAATCCAGTGCATCTCATTTTGGTGATGGAGCAGGTCATGGTCCACATGTCTGGGACAGTGCCTAATGATTCTCATGTCATGTCTGGAAGTAAGCCACTGAAAGCTCCAGCTAATCCACAGTTAATTAAGCTTGAATGGAGCTTGGCGCTACCTATTTCTGAAAGAGTGTAATCCAGTCGTTCATACTCTCCTCTGGAAGCTTGTTATAGCAAGTTGTGTCTTTCTTTTATATCCTTTCACCCTACCCTTCTATTCTGATTAATGTTCAAACTCTGTTCAACTGGGGTTTTTTTTTTTTTCATTTTTTGTTCTTCTGACAGACTTTAAGAAGCTTATCCTAACGTTCATATTACACCAGTCTGAGGCATTTACATAGAAGAGGGATGTTCATTCACTGACTGACTGACTGACTCATTGCTGAAGCGTACATATGCAGCAGTCACTTGGTACTTCCATATTCTATCTGGCAGCATACATCAATCAGGGTTCTCCAAATGAGCTATCATTTTTTACAACTAGAACATTTATGGATTATGACAAAATGTGTAAGGTGGCAGCAGAGAAATAACGTATTGACATTTTTGGTGGATTGTTATTATTTTTTTGTTTTGTTTTCCTTTCTTTTGGCAAATTAAGAAAGGGTTACGTAATATGCTATTTTACAAAGGTGTCTAACAAAGAAAGGTATTTTAGTAAAATCAGCCATTTATGATTTTAGACCATTAACTGGCATATTTATGAAATATTTCATTTGGTATTTAGTAAGGTGCTGAAAAAAAAAAGTATATTTTTCGTCTTTTTCGTTTAGTATCTTTTTGGACTTTCATCACCATACAGCGATTTTTAAGCAACTAATTTTGGTTTAATCCAAAAATAGACTAAATAATTTAAAAAAAAAATAGCTTTAGAGGTAGGTAACTTGGGGAATGAATTTGATGCATTTGGTTTTAATTATGCAAGTATTTAATACAAGAATCATTGTAGAAATGTATTTTTTTTATTGTGCAGTTAAAAATTACTGTGGCTGTCCTCAAAATGTGACAGAAAAGAGTGCAAGTCCTAACCGAACGACACCACGCCACCGGAGCGATATCTGTGTGTGAGGGTGTTACAGATAATGCTTTCCTTTAAATGAACCCTGTGACACAGCATCAGCAGGTTGGTTGTAAGTGTACAACCTCCTCAGTTGGTTACTGTCATATAATATTTACATTTACATTTATGCCATTTGGCAGCAATCCTTAACCAAATCTACTTACAGTTATAAAATTTTACACAAATGAGCAGATGAGGGTTAAATTGCCTTGCTCAGCAGTGCCAGCCTGGCAGTTATAGGATTTTACCTACTGATTGGCAGTTTAATGTTTTAAGCACTGAGCTACCAGTCAGATGGCGAGCTGGTCTGTAGATAGTACACCGAACCTGGAGAAAAGGTGAAACAAAAAACTTGAACTTTGTAAAGCCAACAGTGATCAAACATACAGAATTTCTGAAAAGGTTTTTTTTTTTTGTCACTCAAAATTACAAATTCTTTCTTTATTTTAATTAACACTTCATTTGACACCAAAGCTGTAAGATATGCAGTTGATGTACTGTAACATGACACCAGTTTTGTCAGAGATATATCAGAATATTGCTGGGGAACAATCCACATATATACAGTATATATTTATATTCAGAAGCTCTACAGTACCATCTTACTATGATTACGATGTTATGTAAACTAGAGCCTGACAAATTATGAGCATGCACAATACAAGAAGATGGAAAGCTTTTGTATTTCTGAACATATTTTTAAATTCTTTTTATCCACAGTGAGCATCTTTCAGGTAATGTGTAATTTAATAAGAATGGCTCAGCATGGGATCATCCATCAGCGTGCAACTTTAGCGCATACATACATTGAACCGTCTCACATACTGTACACAAAGACTGACCTAAAAAGACACTTCACACATCTGAGAGGTCCAACCTGAGTCTTAGATCGTGGCCTTCTTTCCCATTCTCACAGATCTTTGCAGAAAAGGCAGAGCAGGGATTATTTTGCTTGCTTTAGCTGACGTGATTGTAGCAGTGCTGCGCTACTCCCCTGGTGAAACCCTGACCTGTAAATAATATCCAAAACAGATTTGGGGAGACTTTGTGGACTAAGGATTTGTTAAATATTCAAGAAGGTCTGTTATCACATCTGTATGTCAGAATGAATTCAAGAGCAGACCCATGAGATCACAAAGAGTTCACAGTGCAAAAAGAGTTTAAGCTAAGGAGTGTGTTTAGGTGTGATTTTCCCCTCTGCTCCTCAAATTTATTCTTTCCATTTTATCTGCACTTCTCATGGTCATGTCTATACAATATTTGTGTAATATGATTCTTTTCTTAACCTTAGTGTGTCGATAGCACAAGACTTTGCTGCAGTCGTCTCAAAGTTTCCATAAACTGAATTTTAATTAATTATCACAAAGCCATTATGGAGCAGGATAAGCTAAATTGTTCATGTGCAGGCCAAGGACAGTACTGACTACTATATAGCTTGATTATACTGTTTCATTAGAAGCTAATAGAGCTGAGGAAGGATTAAAATAGCTCTCATCAAGGCTGCATACACAACAGAAAGTATTCAAATTTAAGTCGAAGGTAAAGTACAGACTGTACGACCAAAAGTTTTTAAACACTTTACGATCACACCTATGTGTGGCTCTTCCCATAAAGTTTGAAGTACACAATTGTATAGGATGTTGCATAGTAATTTCTGTCCAATGGATATAAACATTTTACAGTATGACAATGATCCTGTGCGCAAAGTGAGGTCCATTTGGCTTGTTATATGTCAATTCATGAATGAATGAATGAATGAATGAATGAAAAATGAAAGCAGCATCACATTTCTTACCATAGTCATCCACTTGGTGTGCCATTTAAAAGTTGGTTCTTTTGACTTGGTTCTTCGAATTATTTTTATGAAAATTTTTAGATGTTTTGTAATTTATCAGGTGAGAAATAACAATAAATACTTTATTTTCATTTATTTTTTTGCTTTTGCTTTCTTTTGGCACATTATGAAAGGGTTATGTAATATTGCAGCATTTTACAACGGTGTCAAACATAGAAAGGTATTTTAGTAAAATTAGCCATTTCCTTATTTAGAAAATTAACTGACATATTTATGTTTAAGAAATATTCCCAAATATATATTTAAATATAGTGAGAACATAGTAACATGGACTCTGGTACTTTAAACTTGAGTGTTTATGTGTGGGATTGAGCTCATCACTGTGTTGGTGCTTATTATCACATTACACGATTTACCTCAACAGCAAGATGGCTTTCCTTTATGGAAAAATACACTAATGCAGCTTGAAAAGCTTATATTGAACTGAGAGCATGTGGGAGTCTGCTATTCCATTATTTATCTAAATGGATTTCTGTTGTTGCTTCCACCAGAGAATATCATTAGTTATGATGTGACCACGTACGGGAATATCTAAATGAAATGTTGACCATAATCACGTAAATTATTGCTTTTGTATTGTACTGAGCATATTTAATTCAGTCCACATCAGATACTATTCAGGTCACTAATCAGGTCTCTTTGTAGGAAATTGAACATGGGAATGGCGAAGAACAATAAAGAAATCTGTGAACATTTAGTAATCGTTATTTTGTCTCTGTGAAGAATAAGACATTCAGGCACACCGCATAAAGAAGGGAAAGAGAACCACAGGTATGAAAGCTCTGCTCCGTTAATCGACTTAATAAAACTTTAAAGGGAGATACAGACCACAAGTGTAGAAGTTTTGGCAGTAATGAACGTTTGCATTGGAAAAAAAGTATTCTGTGTAAGTGCTGTTTCAGGTTCTGACCCATGCTGAGTTAATTATGTCGCTGTAATGGACAGGAGTGAAAGAAAGTGTCCTGAGTTCTGAGGTTACCTTGTTGATCTGGAGACACTCTGCTGCCAATTATTCTGCTATATTTGAATCTAGCAGTCTTAAATCCCCTCATCCATTTATCTAATGCTAGGTAATTGACTAAATATTATTGGAAAAAACATCCATTCTTATTCAAGATTGACCCTATTCAATGAGGATCTATTTAATCCTATAGCAAATTGACCCAATTCCTATAGGAAATTACACTAAATCATCAGTAAATGGCTCTAATTTAATGCAAAATTGCCTGTCTGATGCTCTGAATATGTGCTGAATGCATGCCGGATGGATGTTTTTTATGGGTACGAGAGTGCAGAAGGCCACTGAGTGGCTGATTCACCTTGCAAGTATGAAGCCCAGAGGATCTGAACTCCTCAGTAACACATATCTAAACATCAGCAGCAGCAACCTTCAGCCAGACAGTTCAAGTTTTCTCAACTTCTACACTGGATTCTCAGTAATTAGTGCTGAAAAACAATCAGTAAGAAAAGACATCATTGCTCTTTTGTTATTAGAGTAGGAGCTAAAATCAAAACCTGAATTTTTTTGCTTTTTATGTTTTAGATCATGTCCCTTAGTTATACCACTGCACCAGACAACCATTAATGTCACACAACAGTAATGAAAAAACAGCCAATTCACAACCGAATCCAAGCGAAGTCTATATTACTTAGGTATTCTATATTTGTCAGGACCACTTGTCAAAAAATTATTTATTAGATGATATGCATACAGTTAGTGTTGGCGGTATGGTTCTGTTCTGAGCAAGAATCCATGCAGGGACAGAGCGGGGAGAGCAGCGACTAGGAAATAGAATAGACCCCCCTTATAACAGAACCATGAATTGTGCATGTATTAGATAGCTCGCTTACACGTTTGGAAAGTAATGAATGAATGGATGGATAAATAAATAATTAATTAATTAGGGGGTGGGGGGGGGATATGTGGAGATTTATGACGTAAACTGGTACACGGACACGGGTTCCGGCATGGTGGAGTCGGGGTTGGAGGAGGGAGTTTAGATCGCGGCATCAGCGAGGTGCTAGAGCGACTCTATGAATGGGAATTTAAATGGTCGGGTAATATGGATGTCGTAACCGGATCGGTGCCCGTCGTGGACAGCTTGAATAACAGCTGGTGCACGCTTGACGACGTGGACTTCCAGAACTAACGCGATGCTTGATTATTGTGTTTAGCTGTTGCTACTTCTGATCTCCTACAACTATTTATTATTTTCTAATTGTATGGTATGTTACGTAGTTCTGCTGGATGCTTAAAATCCTTTTGACCAGTACACTGTGACACAAAATGTGGGTGACTCTTTCAGTGTGAGATGTTTTTACCTCTGTTGGGATAACCTTACACCGAGTTTTAGCAGGTGATATTAAACTATTTCTTTTTTTTGGCCACTGATGAAATGAATTATGTTGTGTGATGCCTTAGTCATAAGCATAAAAATAAATGGATAATTAATAAATAGAAATATTTGCATGCATTATAAAAAGTTGGTCTAAAAGCTTGTGCCTTCTCTCTGCATCTGCACTAGTCCCCGAATTAAACTCTAAATGAGTTAGGATGAGGGATATTCCTATAGGAATTTATAAATCCTGAAGTCTCAAATACTTTCATAGATAGGGTTTTAAATGCAATATATTACTCACTGTGCATTTATTTAATTTCTTTATTTTATTTCAGTTCTTTCTGTAATTTTAGGAACAGGCTTCACACTTGTAAGCAAACATAGCATATTAATCCAGGAGACAATTTGAAGACAAGACTGCAAATATCCTGCTGCTTATTGGCCAGTTACCAAGCATAACTTGACCAGTTATTTCCTTTTACGATGTACAGTATATACCCACATGCATACAAGCCATGCGTCGTTTTCTTGCTGCTGAAGCATCACCACACTATATAACATGTACACTAACGTGGGAAGTGGATTACACCACAAGAGCATCTTTGGGCATTTAAAAAGCTTTTTCAACTCAGATTTCTTGAATATGTGTTTTGTCTGGTAGTGTTTGTGCACATGCGTTTGTTGCCCAAAGGAAGAATCAAGGAGTGCTCTGCAATTTTATTTCAAAGAAAGAAAAAGAAATGAAGAGGCAGAACACAGAACTGGATAATGCTCTTGTGTAGAAAGCTCATCTCTATAGAGGACGGTGTGGATGAATCAATTCATGTCTTCTTCAAAAGATTTTAAGTGATCACACAGCTCTGCTTTCAGTGCGGTGCCAGTGAACAGTGAGCACTAAAACCCACCGTGTTGCTGCTGCTTGCTGTGTAGATAAGAAGCGGTGCAGGAACATTTTACTGTACTGAATCACATTACCAAAAGCCTCAGTGTAAAGTAGACAAAGATAAAAAAAAGAAAGACTGATCATAACAAGGTCATCCGTACTTATTCTTTCTTTCTTTTTACTTACTTTAAGCTTGGCTTGCGTGTCTTGGCTAAAAAAAAAAAAGAAAGAAAGAAAGACTGATCTAACAAGGTCATTCGTTCTTATTTTTCTTTCTTTCTTTCTTTCTTTCTTTCTTTCTTTCTTTCTTCCTGTCTTTAAGCTTGGTTTGTGTGTCTTGGCTAAAAAAAAAAAGAAAGAAAGACTGATCTAACAAGGTCATTCGTTCTTATTTTTCTTTCTTTCTTTCTTTCTTTCTTTCTTTCTTTCTTTCTTTCTTCCTTTCTTTCTTTCTGTCTGTCTTTAAGCTCAGTTTGTGTGTCTTGGCTAAAAAAAATAAAAGAAAGAAAGACAAGGTCATCCGTTCTTATTTTTCTTTCTTTCTTTCTTTCTTTCTTTCTTTCTTTCTTTCTTTCTTTCTTTCTTTCTTTCTTTCTTTCTTTCTTTCAGCTTGGTCTGTGTGTCTTGGATATACTATTTTATATCTGTTACTACAAAAATAATTTCGATTTCACAACCAAAAAGATTTCACTGCTCCTGCACAACACGTGTGTGCTGAAATGCAAATGATTGCTTCTCTCAACTGGATTCAACGTAATTGTTTTGTGATTATTTTATATATACTGATGAAAGGAAAGTGCATTTTTCTGCTATTAATGTAAAATTAATTATACATGTAGAATCAAGATACAGTAAATTCTTTTCCTGTTTTGTTTGTTGCTATAAATTAAATGGTACATTTATTTTCTATTTCCCTAAGAAAGGTACAGTAATTGCTGTGTATATATTTTATATTCTTTGCCCATTTTTGTTATAAGTAATGAAGGAACTCTTTTATTCTTCTAGAAATTACATTCCTTTTGTGTTCACATGTAGTTTTGTGCTCACGTTTTTAAGGCCGACGTCTTAACATATACTGTTTTTTTGTACTAATAATAAAAGAGGAAGGCTTTTTGAAACCCTGAATGCTAAAAGTTTCATTAGTATAAAGTATTTTTTGTGTTTTTCAGTTTATTCCAAGTGTATGCAAAGTTTTGCACTCAGTGGTTCACTGTCATATGTGCAATGACAGTTTTCATTACCCTCAGTAACTACGTCCTGCTAGTTACTCTCCAAAAAGCTTTTTTCAATTGAAGGCAAGCTTATTGGTAAGTAAATAAGAAGACAAACGAACACTTGAACAGGGTTAATAGCCTTTTATTGAGCTCAGTTATAGCCCCATCTAATGTTCATTCTGAGTTTTGAGTGCTATTGACCTTGGCTAGGCCATGTAGTCCAATATTGAAGATGTAAATCAAATAGTCATTATGGACAGTTTTCTTCTGCTAATTGGAATCAGATGTTTTATGGGCCATTCTTTCTGTAATGGACAGGAAGCTCGAGGCTGCCGGTGGTATTTGTGGTCCAGACGCATTTACAGAGGCTCTTAAAGGAGGAGAGACAGCAGTGCTGTAGACGATAATACATTATGGTTATGTCTGTTCTCTAGTTCTGACCTTTCTGGCAAGTTTATTTGAATGATTTTTCTCTAGTATAAAAGTCCTGATCAAGTCCAATGCAGGTACAGTACAGGACACAATAAAGAGGAGATGATGAGAGATTTTAGCTTTCCTGAGGTAATTGGACACTCTAAAAAATGGGCTGTATTCCAGTCAACAAAGAGTCTCAACACAAACACAAATAAACAATCACACCCTTCAGGTTAATCTCAGGGTCTCGGTTGTAGATAGCGAACGTGAATCAGTGCAAAAGTAGAACAGCACATACAATAACAGCACTGTTTCAAAAAACTTTCAGGTTTTGATATGCAATGATCAAACTCTCAGCTCTTCATGTTTTCATCCTTGCAAAATAATAGAAGCCATTTAAGGCAGCGTGATAACAAAAAACATTTCACAAAAGAAAGGCAGGAAACAGATTTCTACAGGCAGCTATCATTTCTATCATGCTTGTGCTTCCTGTAGGCGGTATTGTGTTTTCGAGGCATTGCTCTACAAACACTTTGTACATAAGAACCTTACAGTGTTCCTCTGATTCATTTAGTCAGAGCCTTGAAATGCATGTTATCTGGAATTTAACAATTCCTGAGCAAAATAATGGACAATATTTCCATGGCTACTTTGTTTAGACTTATTTTCTTCATTCTATTAATCTGTCTTTTTTTTTTCTCTTGAGTTTTGGAAAATCATTTCTGATGTATTATTGTACATCCATCTTGTTTTTCTTTTAACTCTTCAGTTTGTCCCATTTTTAATAAATAGCCAATCTCTTTTGATATTCCTCACATGTCTAATAGTCTACCCTTCTCTCAGCGTGTAGTTAATTGCTAACTTAAGGCCGCACTAACCTTGAACGCTAAGGATAGAACTAATTAAATCCACTTATTCCACCTGCCTGCATGAGTCTGAGTGTGCGCACACTATATGTCATTTAAAAAGAGCAGAAGGTGGTCACGCCTGGAACAACACCTCCTTTTTCTCCAGCCAGATGGATAAAGACGCAGATGAGCGCATTAGACATCTTTAAATGCTTTTAATTTATCTGGCAGGTCGGCGTGGCAATGCTGGCGTTTAAAGAAAGCCAGCGTGAAAGCACTGGTAATGGAATCCTACATAATTTTTTTTTTTAATCTCAGAGAGAGAATTGGGTAAGGCCATGAAACAGGATTTCATATCCTGCCCCTGGAAATCACGAGCTCCATCTCCTGACACTAATAGTGTCACTTGCTCTCTAACAAATGCGTGACTGTGCTATCTCGAATTCCTTCACGAATCTCTGCTTTAATGAGAATTAATGAGGACAGACGGGAAGAATAGCGGACATTTAGCCTTGTAATTCTTGAGACCACCCAGGAGCTGATCGTTTCTGCTTCAGAGACCAGTTTTTTCTCTTAGCAAGCGAAGCCAAGGCCTGACATATAGCTAACGTTTTTTTGTGTTTAGTAGGAATGTATTGTTTTGTTTGACTCCTTAAAGCAAAGTGACAACTTAAAATGTTTCCCTTGAAGTAACTGATTCTGAATAATTCATAGTTTGAAGGCCGCGGTGAAATCTGACCTGCATACAAAAATTCCAGCTTTAAACTTTGGTTGTTAATTAATATCTAACACTTTTTTTACTACTCATCAGCGGTTCTCAAGTGTCTTGCAGACTTGGAGCCCTTTAACTATAAAGAACTATCCTCTGATGGTTTGGTGCATTATATAAATATTAGACTAAAATTTTCAAATATTAGACTCGTTATTCAAACTTTTTTGAATTCTTGGATTTAATGCTAGAATTTTTTAGAGGTTTGATTGAACCTATTTGATTCGAGCAAACAGTAACAGATTTGCTGAGTAAGCTTAATGGACCCATCGGTATCCCCAAACTGCACTTAAAGAAACACTGTGATAAACTTACACTTTAATTCTTAGCAGATTTACTTGGGAACCAGCTGCGGGATCTGGAGCTCTCATTGCCGTGGTCTGGGTTTAATTCCCAGACAGGAAACCAACCCAGACACTAAGGGGTTAACTCTCTATGCCGGTGACAAGCCTGGATAAAATAGGAGGGTTGCATCAGAAACCTGTGCCACAATTAGATACGTGGAAAGTGAACTGTCTCATCACATGAATATATCATTTTTTATATACGATGATATGAGTAATACATGATCGCATATGTGCACCTGTAAAGGTGCATTTCACCATATTATGCCCTGAAATTACACGTGTTCAAGTGACTTTGTATGTTAATAATGCAGGACTAAAAAAACCATATGTGGAAAACAAAATGTGAGTGTAAATAAATCATATGGGTTTTATGCATGATGTGGAAAACCTAAGGTGAAAATAAATTAATCATGAGAAAAAATCAAAACATATGCCATGTATGTGAAAAATTTATGAATTGTGGGGGGAAATGGATGCATTACATGTGGAAAATAAATGATAAAAAATAAAAAATAAATACATGAAAACGTTTTAACTAAAATGTGGGGGAAAAAAACTGGCATCGTAAACTCCAAAGACATCAAATATCTTTCCATGTGAGGAATTATCATCCTTAAGATAGGGGTAAGGTTATTATAATATGGTAATGTCTAGTCCCTCGAAGCGATTTCTTATTTGTGCCTTTTTTTTAGAGAGCTACTCTGTGTGTGTGGCCAAAGACTTCTGCGTTTTGGGAATCGGTGCATTAATTGGAGCAGAGCACGGTGCTTAATCCCCATCTAACTCATTAGGCACAGAAACAAACAGGGCTGCTCCTAGAATGCCTGTAATTAAGACAGATCTGTGACACCAGGCCCTGCGAGGCATGCGTAAGATCTAACACACGTCTGTCAAAACAAATCCTTCTGTCCTTCCTTTAACACTTTTTCATTTCATTGTCCCACACTCAGAGGAAAGCAGAGAGCGATGGCTGTGTATACCCCTAGACCCTCTTGATAATGTGTTGAGGAATGTATTCGGCTTATCAACAATATCCTGGATGAGTAATGTCCTGATAAAATACATCCTCTGTCATGTGTCTGGTGTCTGCACACAATAAGCCTAAACATTAGTCAGGGACAGATAAAATGTAGAGACACTAGACCTAAGTAAAAGAGAGGACAAGTTCATTTTGACTGATTCAACATCACTAGCCAGTTTGTTAAGCAATCAGTCATAAGGGAAATATTTGAACTCTGGCAAATGTGGAATTTGGCTTGCTGGTTAGCTAAAGTTGTATAATACTTGTGAACTAAATGCTAAACAATAAAAGAGAACTTTGCAAACTAGATACTTTAACAAGCTGTTAAACATACAGTAATTATACACTTTAGCTAATTTAATGTGCTCATTTACAAAACCAAACTAGTCAGTTAACCAGTTAAATTAGTAAGCATATCAAGCGAAATAACTACACATAAATGCTAAGCATGGGGGGCACGTTGGCTTACGTTTGCCTCACACCTCCAGGGTTGGGGGTTCGGTTCCCGCCTCCGCCTTGTGTGTGTGGAGTTTGCATGTTCTCCCCGTGCCACGGGGGTTTCCTCCGTGTACTCCGGTTTCCTCTCCCGGTCCAAAGTCATGCATGGTAGGTAGATTGGCATCTCTAGAAAATTGTCCGTAGTGTGTGATTGCCTGAGTGAATGAGAGTGTGTGTGCCCTGCGATGGGTTGGCACTCCGTTCAGGGTGTATCCTGCCTCGATGCCCGTTGATGCCTGAGATAGGCACAGGCTCCCCGTGACCCGAGAAGTTCGGATAAGCGGTAGAAAATGACTGAATGAAATGGTAAGCATATTAGTAACAAAAACAAACCTTTAATTGTTAGCAGAAACACTGGTCAATATAGTGTTGGTTAAGTCAATTGGTTAAGGCTCTGGGTTGTTGACCAGCGGATCAGGGTTAAAACTGCCACTGTTGGACCCTTGAGAAAGGCCCTCAACCATCACTACTCTAGGGGGAGCTGTATCATGGCTGACCCTGCACTCTGACCCCAACCTCAACCAACCAAAGTTGGGATACGCAAAGAAAGAATTTCACTGTGTTGTAATGTATATATGACAAAAATACACGCTTCTATTCTGTTCTATGTATATGCATGGCTTGAGCAATAACACAACTGTACATAAAATATTGTAATCCACACAACATAATGGGAGACATATCAGAGTTCACATAGCCAATATCTCACATCACAGATGTGCATCTCACTAGCCCATCTGTGACCAGGACAGAAAATCTTTATAGTGTATTGAGAGGCGTGGTATATGTATAGGGTAATGTCAGCATATTCCACAAAGGACAAACCACCACCAACAAGAGAAAGCTGTCTGAAGGGGATGTTCGAGTTCTGTCTAAAAACAATTCAAACCACAGCTGCCCAACTCACTGAAGAATTAAAAGTGTGCATGGACTCCTGTTTCCACCACAATTGCCAGGAGCTCCACTGGGTCAACATTCATGGTCGGGCTAGTGCGTAGAAGGTCAAGATAAAAAGAAAAGTAGTCAAGATGAAACTCAGAGTTTATTTTTTCTTCTTTTGGAAATGACTTAATATTTAAGTATAAATCTTCCAAAACTAGCACTTGAGTAACATGCAGTAACAAAGAACTCTTTTCCACACTGGTATTAATCCTAAAAGAATAATTTACAGCAGTTTGCACTCAGTTTACATTCAGTACAGCATTCAAATAGGAAAAAGAGGAACGCTTAAGTTAAGCCTTAATACTTGTTAGAAAGTCGTGAACACTGAGCAAGATAAATTCGGGGACACAAAAGCTGTGTGGTAATAGAAAGGTCAAATAGATTTGCTTTTTGGTGTGTGTGTGTGTGTGTGTGTGTGTGTGTGTGTGTGTGTGTGTGTGTGTGTGTGTGTGTGTGTGTGTGTGTGTGTGTGTGTGTGTGTGTGTGTGTGTGTGTGTGACTGTGTGTGTGTGTTTTGGAAGAATTGTGAACATGCTGTAAATTTCAGTTTATAGCCTATGTAAGCCTTAAAGGCACGACAGATAGATTGAATTAATGTCCTTGCTGTGAGCAGAGATTTCGCCATTGCTATACAGGGCCAAAGTGCAACTCAATGCAGAAAGATCTGTAACATCTGACACACCTGCAGGCCTACAGCCCAATTATTTATCGAGCAAGGCTCAGGCATTAGCTGCACTTTAACCTTACTAGCACTTGCTTGCAGCACTGTTTGCCATAATGATGCTAATATCTAGTGTACAGCATGATAGAGCCTAAAGATACTTTTTTTTTTTTTTTTTGGAACAGGAAAAGAGACAAATCTTTAGCCTGTTAGATACAAATCTGCATATAACTGTATGTGATATTATGGGTTGTCAAAGAATACAAATGATTTTGAAAGGAGTGAAATTGGGGCTATTGTGACTAATTAACAAGATTATCAGTTACATAAAGCTACAGTTGCTACAGTGCAAGCTTGTCATGATGTCGATATGGAAAGTTATTTAACTCTAAAGCATGACTAAGGTCGCACTGTAAGATTGTTTACTTGCAAATGAAAAATATAAGAGCTGAGTCCTGCTCTCTAATTAAAATAGCATTATAAATACAAGACTCTAGTGTTAAGGGGATTAAGAGGAGCCGATTGCCTATTTCCTAACCACACGTCTTCATAATAGATCTCGTTTCCTTTCTCAGTCTTTTTCTTTTTGTAACGCTGCATTTAAACGTTTCATAGGACAAACCAAATGAAAAACGAGGGTCAGATTTACAGACGATTTCTTTCATATTCATGTTTCATATATTCATGTCGATGAATGGTTGTCATGTGAAAAGCTCATGTGCAAAGTGTGCTAAGGTCACAGCTCCTTTGCATTAAGTGACACACACAAAACTATTGAAAGGTAAAGCGCATAGAGAGCTGAAAGCAGAAAATGAGGACAAACCCACTAAAGGAAAAGGAAGAAGTGGAAGTTATTAACTGAGGAGGTTGGGGTCAGAGTGCAGGGGCAGCTATGATACATAATATGTATCATATTCCAGGAGCAGGGAGGGTTGAGCGCCTTGCTCAATGGCCCAGCAGTGGGTGCTTGGCTGTGCTGGGCCTTGAACCCCAATCCTCTGATCAACAACCCAGAGCCTTAACCAGTTGAGCCACCACTAGGAGTCATGTTTATACCAATATTATTTAGCAGCATCACAGCACCTGAAAAATGTGGAGACAAATTAGAGTAATATAGTAACTGCTGGTCAGAAGACTTACTTACATGCTCATCCCTCTCTCACACACTCACACACCTCTCGTCACCAACACACCCTCACAAAACTCCCTGGAGACTGGATTTTCATGAATACCAAATGCACCTGCAAACTATTTCTGAATAAACCGAGTCTCATTGTTTTTATTCAAACCCCACCTGCTTTTACCGCTAATGTCATTCGGTGCCATTTTACTGCCTGCATTTACGTTCATAGAAAATAAAAAATTTCTGCCAACGATGGCAACTCGAGGATCTTTTGCTTGCGTTTTGATCATGAAAATAGAGTCATAAATATTAATTAAACTGGGGACTGGAATTCCCTTTAGTTTCATGCTTCCATGTTTGCAGATCAGTATTTCATATATCCCAGGCATAGTTCAAACTTATGAGTTAGAGGTAAATGTAATATTCAGGTTAAAAAGGAATTTTACCTAAATCTCTGACCATAACCCCTGAATACATCAGGTATATAATTTCAATCACAATCTTATCCTCTAAAGGAAAGAAAAGACCGTTTTTTTTTTTGCTTTTCTATTTTTTCCTTTCTTTCTTTTCATTTCAATCATTCTCATGAGCAACTGCCAAGTCTTATTAAACAGCATAAAAAAAAAAAACTTTCCCCACCTTTATTTCCTAAGCCTTCATTTCATGGTAACCTTTTCAGTTAAATCTTCAGCCTCAATGACTTATGGGTGAAACTGCCAAGATATTAAACGTATTGTTCATTCAGGCAACTGGCCGATCTATCTTCTGTATGCTTTGCCATAATGTTCCTGCATGCTCTGCGTGGTCTGAATACATCTTTCAAAAGCATGATTAAACTGTACAATCTGGAAAACTGCAGGTGACATTAATACATAACTGGCAGAGCCATAATACTGTCCATTTGTGTAGAAAGCGCTGTGTAATATGGGGAGTGATAGGGAAAAGGTTGATTTATATCTTGTTGGGGGACATTGTGATGAGGCATTCAAACATTTTTTTAGTACATGGTTAACTTGACTGCAATCGCAAAGCCATTATAAATGGGTGTAAAACACCTCCTAATCAATATGCACGGTAATGACTTATTAACAAATTAGCACTAAAATATAATGTGCAGATTGCTGGCCACAGAAGCTGTGCTGATGAACTTGTTGATATTATCTACTCCCATCTTGTAAAGCCTTATTCTACATTTGCTCTTTTTAGCCCATTCTACTCCAGCAACTCTTGGAACTGGACATCAGATGAATTGAAAAAGTCCTAATAAATAGTGACGTCATAAAGCAGAACACTCATTTAGCTTCTTGTATGACTTGCCAGTTCATTGCCAGTTGCCAGTTGTAACTTTATTACTTGGCTTATTTAACCAGGTGAGTCAGTTGAGAACCAGTTCTCATTTACAATGACGACCTGACAAAGAGGCTAATATATAAACAATGACAAACAAAACACTAAAAACAAGTGAGTTAGCGACTGAATTGAATATTTAAAGGAAGAAAGCGATATAAATGAATTAAGCTTAAGAGTCCGCTGCAGATGATTCCAATCATATGCAGCAGAAAACTGAAAAGAGGACTGAAGGACATCCACTAAAGGACGTACAGACTTTAGGAATACAGAAATTAAAGAATCGGCTAGAACTTAGAATAGTTTAGTGCCTTCTGAGAAACATGCTTTATGTCAGATAAAGGAATAACGCAATGCTTTGCTTGTGTGGTGGAGAAGGAGTATAGGATTGTAATATAGAATAAGGATTTTATATTAATGCTATTTTTTTGTTGGCTAAACTGGTTGATGAAAGTATTCTGCTGTGCTCATGTGATCCTCAGCTGTTGTAGCCCATCTTCCTTGGGGTTTGATGTGTTGTGCTTTATGAGATAATTTCTGCTCAGCACAGTTGAGTAAAGAATGATTACTCGAGTTGGTATACTGTAACCTTGTTGTTGAAATAATCTGGAGATTTTCCTCTTCTCGGGATTTTATGAATACCGTTTCTACCACACAATTGGCTGACTGGATTATATGAATGGCCGGGTGTACAGATATTCCTGATGAAGTAGAACAAATTTTATTTTTAATTAATTAACTCTTTCACTGATAAGTCTTTTAGGTGTGTGAGATAAAACCATCAACCCTGTTCCTTTGTATCCTTGGTGTAAATGTATTGGAATGCCAGAACATCTGCATCCTCTAATTACTACATTGTAATAACACGTGACATGCATTTATTTTATGCATTTGTTTTGCTGTGCTTTTAATGGAATTGTTTTAAGATTAATCAATAATGATAAATTAATAGATAACTAATCCTGTAATATCTCATCCAGCAGTTGTAGACACTTCAAGCTTTCCTAAATGTGAAAAGGGATATTTTAAATGCACATATATTGGTGTGATGGTCAGAAACTTTTTTGGCCACAAAGTGTTGCTGCAGTGGACCTTCATTTGTCTGTCAGTTGGAGTTACTTGTGCTGAACTGCAGCTAAGTGAATGATACGGCACGTAATAATTGTGTGGTGCATTGTATTGACAAGCATGTTGGATTGCTGTGTTCAGTGTTCATACGATTTTATGGATAAAAGGAAGGGAACGGATTGAACCTGTCCATCAGACACGGAGCTGCTGAGACGTACACATAGGGATGGACAAAAGCTTACCAAAACCGCCACTGGTGTGAAAACTTTTTAGATCCTGCTGAGGACACAGTAGCTCATTAATGGAGCACTTCATAGCACAAAGGCTCAAATCAGTATTGAAGTTCTGTAGTCTGTTTGAGCTAGGGGGAAAAAAAAATAAATCACAAATTCATCACAAATTCAACTGTAAGTAGCTTTCATTATTAAATCTCAGCAGGATGTTGTGTGTGAAAAAGAGACAGTTTGCAGCTGAATGACAGCCTCAGTAATCCTTAAGGGAAGAGCAAAGGAAAACATCTTTTCTTCACCGCTCTACTTCAAATAAGCCGATTCTCTCTCAAGTGGTGCTGTCTGGATGCTCAACTGATCTGTTAGGCTACAATACAGCTCCAGTCTCTGATGTGCACCACGCTGCCATGGATTTACCCAAATACAGATCTGTTCACGCAGCAATAACACAGAGAATATTCCATGGCATTGTCTGGTTCTTCGCTAAAAGAGCTATGCAATAACAGAACATTTTCATCTGGTGAAGGTGCAAGCTTCAATATCACTTGATCAAGCTCCAGAATGTCAGAGAAATTATAAGGAATCCGTTAGGGTCGGATGATAAAGCATCGGCATACATAAAAAATTGGCTTCAGATTAGGATGAATTGACGTCTAAAGAGGAATGGAAGATATGAGATGGAATATCCTGGCAGTTACCATAGTAACTCCGTCGCCATTTACCTTTCAGAGAAGCCCTTGATGTGTTCAAGTGTACTAACACAGCACTGGGCCTGCAACACTACATTGCTCCATCACACTGACTCTCCACTTTCTCACTCCAAGTAAGAGAGGCTCCCTAAAGGCACGCTTTAAACTGCAGCTTTGTTCTTCCTCCTTGTGCGCCGTTAAAGTGAATATCATAAATGTGTCAATTGATTTCAACTTTATTTCGAACGTCGTTCGTTTCAAGGGCAGTACAGCTTAAAGTGTAGAAGAAAAATTCAATTTCACAGTCAACTGACATGTTTTTACAGGACAATCGAGTCACAAAAGATACGTCAGGCTCCATAGGAGAAGAAGGAATAAAGATGGCTGCAGAGTGGTAAATCTTTCCAAACGCAGATGGAAAAAGCTGTCACGGATGCCATCTAACGCTGATACAAATGTGTTTGCTTACTCGCACGGTTTACTTAAGGTACATTACAATCCATCTCCTAAATCTAATTTTTATCAAGCACTGAAAGCACTTAGTGTTTGCTGGGTAAGAAAAACCAGTGAATAAATGAGGTGATTGCAGACCATCGTTTATTACAAATGAATCAATATATACATAAATCTAGGCAGAAGCAAAAACACATTCTTATAAATTGTTCACTTATCCCGCCATACTTCTCTTGGTATATGAGGAGAAATAAATAAGGGCTGGCATGACACACGTGTGAACGTTTCAGCCTAATGGACATCGCGGAAATAAAGAAATCAAAGCCTCATTTCTTCCAGCAGGCTCCGCCCACTCGCTCTGCCTCGTTCTCACAAACGCACAATGTGAAGTAGGGACATGACAGGCTCTGATAGATTCTCCTCACCTCGTTACTCCTAGTCTTTCAAAAGCACACAAGTCTGCAGTGAAATAATACTTGTGTTATTTGTGCTGAAAGGAACCACACAAGCAAATTTTTAAATGAGTGAATGGACTGAAAAACTGGACTGTTTCTATTTTTACCTACAAGAGGATCATGTTGGAACATTTTGTGATAAGTTTGTGTTTACAACTGAAGCTCAAACTATTTAAAAACCTAAATAATCCATCATATAAAACCTGCATGCTTTAAACAACATGTCTTCTTCTTTTTTTTTATAAAGTTAACCTGTCTAATAGTAATATCAATACAGTTCACTTTCGGAAAGCTTTTGTTGCTAAGAACCATCATTTGGTGTGTTGACTTAATGCTTAAAATCATGAGAAAAATAAGCAAGTACTCAATCTCATAGTGGTACTGGGGAAGCTTTCAGTACCGACTGTAAACTCAAAGGGAAAATCCTCCCGTTCGACTACCAGGTATTGGAGATCCCAGTTGGAGCTTGTCTCCATCTAAAGAGACTTTAGATGGAGACACCCTCCTTAGTCACTCTACTTAAACAGATAAGTCTTGAATGCTCCAAATTCATCACCATTGTGCTTTTCAACTTGCACATGGCTAAACATGGCTAAACAAGATTCTCTGCTGTTACTCTGTCTCTGTGCAACTATCAGATTAGATTAGATTAGATTAGATTAGACTGTATAACTGTATTGCATTCTGGAATTATGAGTCCAAAGCTTGCTGTCTCCTCTTGTAAAACTTGGATTGGTCTGATTAATTTGTTCAGAGTTTGCTTTTCTTCTGGAACTGTTCGACGAGGTTGAGGACGTGGTCCGAGGCTGTGATGACTTTGTTGTGCAGGTAGGTTTTGCTGTTGATGGCAGTATCCTGCAGGAAATACCGATAGTTAACCATGATGCCGCACGAGTTGGTGATGCCTCTAGGGCTAGTATCGGCGTGCCAGTTGAGCCTCCAGAGGGTGGCGCCGTTCTGGAGGTGAAAGTTGGCGACGGGGTTGAGGGCATAACCGCGTCGTTTCTCTCCATACAGATACCAGGCACACAGACGCATCAGGACTGGCTCCAGAGCACGTGTCAAGCGTTCAGAACGATGCCAGTCTCCAGATGCGAGGAGGGCACGCAGGGCATCGAGGGCAGCAGCACCAGAAACTGCTCCTGTCGCCTCCTCCACTTCCGTCCACTCATGTTCAGAGAACAGCTCAGTGACACAGCCCTCCTTCCTGTACTGAGCCAGGAAACCCTGCAGCCATGACGTAAAGCCAGGGATAGGAGAGAGACTGGAGAACTGAGCCATATGAGGAAATTCACTCTGTAGAAAGAGCAAAAAAGGAGGAAATGTGAAATCAACCAATCTCGATAGCATGTGTTTTACTAGATCATGTTCAATCAGTCGTGTTCTTTGTGATCTAATTAAAGGATTATTTGATTAGGGAAAATTAAGAATGTTTTTTGAATGATTTGCATATTACCTTAGGTAATGTACATATTCAGTCATTTTCACCTTGTTTATTTTTGGCTTGTTACTTTTTAAATTAGGTTACGTTGTGATACGCAACACCTGATGGGTTTGTCAAAACATTATCTGTATTAGATCTTCATAAAACTCTATACAAAACTCTAATGTATATACAACTCCATTACAAATGGTTGCAATGTGTAAACACCTTCATGCCAGGCAGTCAGGCATCGGCGTTTGACAAAATTGACTTTCTACCCACAAATTTTGAAGTTAAAATCAGTACCTTCAATACTAATTGTGGCAATTTAAAGAAAGGAATAAAACTTTTACTTTGCAGTTGGTTGTGTGCTGATGTCCTGATGTGCAGGAAATGTGCTGTACCAAATGTCACACCAGGAAACTCTGATGATGGGCATACAAATGATGGTGCTTAACAAATCATTCTAGTTCACATGAATCACCTTCAGTAGCTGCTATTTTGTACCTGCTTATTTATTATGATGTATAAAGTAGATTGTTTCCTGAACTGCAGGTGCTGCTCAAGACCCTGACTGTATACGTTCATATCGATGCTGTATACCTTGAATGGGAGCTGAGGAAATAAAAACGGACAGTTGTCATTCATTCATTCATTCATTCATTCATTCATTTTCTACTGCTTATCCGAACTACTCGGGTCACGGGGAGCCTGTGCCTATCTCAGGCGTCATCGGGCATCAAGGCATGTCAGTTTCTTCTCTACAACATTAGAAGGATTCGGCCATTTTTGTCCACACAGACTGCTCAGGTACTTGTTCAGTCTCTTGTCATTTCTAGACTGGATTACTGCAATGCACTGCTGGCAGGTCTACCTATGAACGCAATCCGTCCTCTGCAAATGATCCAAAATGCAGCTGCCCGGCTTGTTTTCAACCTGCCAAAGTTCTCGCATACCACCCCGCTGCTGCGATCCCTCCACTGGCTTCCGGTAGCTGCACGCATCCGGTTCAAAACACTGATGCTGGCCTACAAAGCCAAAAATGGACCAGCTCCCTCTTACCTCAAAGCCCTCATCATTCCTCGCACTGTACCCCGCACCCTCCGATCTACCAGCACTGCTCGACTGGTTCCACCATCTCTCAGGGTAAGAGGCAAGTATACTACAAGACTCTTCTCTGTTCTGGCACCAAGGTGGTTGAATGAACTTCCCCTAGAGGTCCGGACAGCTGAGTCACTGGCTATTTTCAAGCGGCGGTTGAAGACCTACTTATTCAGGAAACACTTCAACTAGCACTTCTTTCCTTATCTTTTGCATTTAAAAAAAAAATAAAAAATTTTGACACTTTTTCATTGTAACTTTGAACAAATGTTTTAAACTCATGGTATCTTAAGTATGTAACCTAGTGAACCAGCATTAATGTATTCAATGTTAGAGATTTAAGCACTTATGTACGTCGCTCTGGATAAGGGCGTCTGCCAAACGCTGTAAATGTAAATGTAGGATACACCCTGGACCGAGTGCCAACCCATCGCAGGGCACACACACTCTCATTCACTCGCACACTACGGACAATTTTCCAGAGATCTTTATTTGTCATATATAATGTAAATTGTCGGATAGTGAAATTATTTTCTTAGCCTATTAATCTGTTAAGGAGCTGGGGACAGAGCACAGGGCCAGATAGGTATGATGCAGCAAACCTAAAGCAGAAAGGGTTAAAGGCTTTGGGCTTTGAACCTCCAACCTTCTGATAAGCATCTGATCTGCATTTTTAGCCTCTGAGTCACCAGTGCCAATCATGTCACCAGTGCCAATCATATGTCCTCATGCTTTATAGACCATTCTGAGTAACAACAGTCTGTAAAAAGCTAGTGTTACTCTGTCTGACTTTAATGTCACAATCTGCTTGGAGTTTTTATTTTCTCCCTCTTCTTGAGGGACACATCACATGCCCACAAGAGCTGTTTTGATTGGCCAAAAGTTCTCGGCTTCCTAAAACAGTGTCTGCCCCTGGCTCTACAGGTGCACAAATCCCCTTTGCTCCATATTTCACAGAGCTATGTGGTGCAAAATTGAGAGTTTGCAGAGTTTTTGTCATTTGTGTGTGAAAAACAGCACTGAGGTGAAGCCCGCAGCGGTAGATTCAAGCTGCTGGAGTTATTGACTTGTGTTTGTGCTTGAAAAATATGAGAGGGAAAAAAAATGCGTGTGAAAAAATACTCTACAACTCCCATGGCATGAATATCGCATACCGATTCGCGGATGTGCAAAATTTGTCTGTGGTTTTACGATGTTTGATACGGGTGTGTGGATGTGTTATGCACTATACTGTCACAGAAACGAGACGGTGAGAGTATGAGCTTCTTAATTTGGGATTTGAAAAACAGGATCTTTGCAAATACAACAAAGAACTTGAAAAAGGTGTAACTACTGTGCTGTGTTTGTGTGAGAGATTAAAAAAAAAGATACTGTAAAATAAGAGACTTAAATTTTTTTTTTACTTTTTTACTACGATTACAAATTCCACCCGGATACTCAACCTTCATAATGAAGAGCAGAGGACGGTTATCACACCTTGTACATGCAAAAGCAGACCTGTAGTGTCTACGTTATTGTTCACATGCAAGAGGATCAACAATAAACATCTAATGTTAAGAAGAAGTGACGTGGGTGTATTTTTGAGTGGCTATTAAAAGTGTAAGAGTTTTGTACAGTCAAAACACACATCATGATCCTTTCACAGAACAGCTTCCTCTGTGCTGCCAGGACTATTATACAGCTCTGAATGTATACTCTGTCAACCTGGCTTAGCCAAATCAACACCTCTGCTTTTCTTTTTTCCTCACTTTACTTGGACTAATATGAGACATACCCACCCTCGTTCACACTCACTCTCGCTCTCTCTCTCTCTGGTCTATATTTGAGTCTGAAGCAGACAACAAACCAAGCCAGACTGTCAGCTTGTTCCCTGAAGGGAAAGACTAAATCTGTTTTTTCCCCCCCTCCTTCTGCCTCTCTATCATTTATCAGCCTGCTATCCATCAAGCTTGTAGAGGAAGTGAGGATAATGTGTCTGGGGGTCATTTTCTATTCATCAGCTAACTTTACTGCAAATCCTCAGGCCTGAGAGAGAGAGAGAGAAAGATAGAGAGATGTAAAAAAAAGTGAGATAAAGAAGAGGCAGAGGTGCCTCATGAGTACAACATTGCAAGACAACTAAACCTTTTTTTTATTTTTATTTGCCCTCCGTCTTGCATCCATCAGTGTAGCTATTCCCCACTGGCAGTCACCTTCATCCCATAACACTCTCTCTCTCTCTCTCTCTCTCTCTCTCTCACTTCCTTTTCCTCTTATAAAGTATGTACTCTCTGTGTTATGCTACACATACTGTCATTTTTTTTGTTAAAGTCATCAGTTGGTGTGCAATGAAGTCGCCAGTAGGCCTTCCTACTATTGGTTGCCATGGTAATAACATTTATCAGTGGGTGGTGTAACTAGCACATCCCTAATGTACATTCTGGAGAGACATTTGGCATTTGTATATAAAATTTGTATATCAAATTCACCAGTTCCCCATATATATATATATATATATATATATATATATATATATGAGATAAAGGAGAAGCATCAAGCTCGACTGTCTTCACTTCAATTGGTAGAGTCGCTCCATATTTGTCAATTTCCAAAACTTTTCTCAGCTTTGTTCATCTCTGGGCACGTCCGGTCGCCAACGATCACTGTCATGCTCATGTCACAATATGTTGAAATCTCTTGCTGAAAATGAATGATCTTGTCGCTCTATGTGCGAACGTAGCAATGCACACATCACAATCTTTATGGCACATTGCAAAAAAAGTTAAAGGTCTAGATAGTTATTTTGACTACAGATCTCATTAATCCAACTCCAATCCAATTCCAGGCTGAGAGTTTGGCCTGGAAACGTACCAAAGTGGATTATTTCTGTCTTTCCCACAATGATTTGTTGACTTCATTGTTTTAATAAACTTCAAATCACACTTTTTAACTGTTTAAAGCTATATTGAATGTAGACAAGTTTGTCCCTGTTATCATTTAAAGTATAGAAGCTATAAAAAGTCTCTCATCAGCATGTCCTGTGTTTTTTCTCTGCAAGTTAAACGTGGGACTCAGCAAACGGAAAGTACTATCCTTTCTGAAGACTCTCCAGTGTGGGGAAACTTACTGACTGTTACAAAGTGTAAGCACTGATTATCTTCTTTCATAAATGTTACATAAACCTCTTCTAACAGAAAGCTTCCCCACAACAATTACCTGTAGTTTTGTCTGACTCTAACTCTTTATGATTAGCCTTAGATTATGATGGAGCTTCTGCCAGACAATTCCGTGCGCATGAACTGTTATAGGAAGAATAGTACGGATAATGTTTTAATATAAACAAGTGCATTAATATAAATCTGTCATTTAAGTTACGGCTGAAACTACGGTCAGAGCCGTGCTGTGCAAAAGATCATCCGAGTCAATATACGGTAAGGAGTAATGTGAAGTCAGAATAACGGTATTGCAGTTTAACATGGAATTTACAAGAACACTGGTCTAAAAACATAAAAAAATCATGTATGTTCACCGTGCTGAAATCGACATAAAGACAACCAGCTCTCTCACCGCAGCACTACGGCTAGTCGCACGGATGTGGATCATCTGCATGAAATTATACCCATCAGCCCAGTGTTTGCCCCCATCACATTTCCCATGCCCCCTCATTCAGCTGTTAGATAGTGAGTGGCAAATCCTACATCTCTCTCCTAAGAGCTCTTAACCTCCATTACACAAGCATCCACACTGCTCTTTATTTCTTCAGCATTTTTAAAGCAAATGGAAAAAAAAAAAAAAAAGTCATTTGAATCTATAAACCAGAGTGCCTCATGTTTTGCACTCTTCCGGCTCCATTCTACCTCCATTCAGTAAAGCGAACATACGTCTCCACGAGTAGAGCTTCTTGATTTTTCTATATTAGTAAAAACGGCATGTGAAAATGTCATTAGTTTTATATTTGTATGTTCTTCTGTCTTACTGAGTGTCAGAAGAAATGTGAAGGCGATTGAAGATGTGTTCGGTCGTGTTAAACTCTGGGTGGTGTTGAGCGGCAGTGCTCGGGAAGGGGGGGGGGTCTCATTTATTCTCCCGTGGCTGCTCTCACTCTCCTGATCTAATTCTTCTGCTTGTGATTCACATTCGGTTCCCATAGATGGTCTTACATGGATATATTATGGTTGCCACATCCCAAAAAATGTATTGAGTTGATGTCCAAGACTCTGCTGCTTCAGTGGATAATCTCACCTAGATACTGTAAATATATACCAAAGATCTGCTGCTGAAATCATAAAGACTCATGACCCCACGACTCACATCCTCCTGTAGAAATCTGTTACATTCGATAATTATGGTACAAAGCCTTCAGCCTATAAAAATCCTCATGAATTCTAGAGAAAGAGAAAGAAGGAGAGCTTTCTGGTTTGAAATGATTGATGGTTAGCTGGAGTGACCTTCTGATCCATCATTTATTTAGTTCTGAGATGCCAAGAGACCAGAGTTTCTCAACCAAACTGGCATTTTATCAGCAGCTGGAAAATATGAGGAGAACTCTGCCAAATATTATGAAAAGTGGTTAAGGTTGTGGTTAAAACGAGTTCCCAAATATAAATTTTAAATCTCTGGCATAGGACACACAGATTCATCTCATTTTGACTGTCTTAAAAAAAGATTAAATTGCACACAGTATGTCACAATACAGTACATCCATGTATTTAACTTCATCATCTAAACTTTAAACACAAGGGGGTGTCTTTATATGACAGTGTATTATCTGCATGTTTGGGAGGGGTCAGGTAATAGAGAGAAAATTTCAATTCACTGAACATCGACATTATTGACTTTTATCCCAACCATTAAGCGTATTCACTGAAGCCAGTCCTAGCACTTTTTCTGCAGCTGGGATATTTAGATTTTTGACAATCGTGATCATAGTAACTCACTTTGCCAACTATTTTTTTAATGATCATAAAGCATTAGCTGCAAGCTGACTTATGAAGGTGACTTATAGAGAGGATCATACTGGATCATGCGCTCAGAGACCATCTCGGCATGAATAAATAGGTCGTCTTTCAACGAGTGGCTGAAATACTATGTTTGTGTATTCATTACAGGGGGAAAAAAAAAAAGCACAGGCAGGATAAACTTAATATTAGATACGCGTGATATATATATATGCTCCTATTGGTTATTTTATTTGGTACACTTTGTAGGTATACAATTACTGTCCAGCTGCTGTAATGCATCATTCATCTGATTACCTTTACCCCACTTTACCCCACCATGGAACCTCCATGTGATCCTGATACAGTGAATGCAGTGACGGTGACATGGTTCAAGAGTACCACATGGAAGAGTGTTATTATTGTGTATCACGCATAGTGAGTGTCTCTATGAAGTAAGTGTACTTAATATTTTGCAATTGAGTAGGTATAATATTTTTAAAAGCCTTGGATGGTGCTGTGACTGAATGTTCTGGCAAAATGTTTGGACTAAAAGGATATATTTCTGTCAATAATAGACTTCAACTCACTTTAAGATGAGATATTTAATTTAAACAATTTTGAAATGTAGTTATTAACTTTTCAAAGGAAACCAAACGACTGAAAGCTGATGTTCCTTCTATGGTCACATAGAGTTTTACATGCTTTTTATCATATGTCAACTTAAATACAGATGAATCAATACATACAGTAGGTCTTGACCAATCGGTATATTGCTGCTTTTCAGTGGAACTGAACCAAAATCTAATCTCCCCCTTTTTTTGGGGAAGGAATAAGATTTTAAAACTCTTTAAAGAGAAACCTATTTCAGAAAAGCCTGTAGTTTCCAAAAAACATACTGTACATAATAGAAAACGTCACAATTCCCCATGTGAAAGTTTTTCCCAGGCCACCACGCATACAGCGTGTGCTACGTCTCTGACCAGACTTCATCTACAGAGATCATCATCACACTAACCTGCAGCTCTCGCACCACCCTCTTGATGAGGTAATTGCCGAGCTCCACCCCCTGCAGACCAGCCTGGGTGGAGGAGATGGAGTAGAAGATAGCAGCATTGATCTTGTCCACTTCCTCTACTGCATCCAGTGTGGTGAACTCTCTCACAATGCTCTAAACAACAAACAATATAGATGACAGTCAGTAAAGTGATAGTGAGCAAGAATAAACAGTGTATGAATAAATAATGTGCAAGGTGATGGTAAATTTGTGTTTGCTAACCTGGATGTTATCCGATATATCCTGTGTGAGGGCTACGTGTAAGACTACTAGAGGTTCTCCGGGCATGGAGGCATGTGTGAAGGAGTAGCAACGTCTGTAAGGTCCGACTCTGCGCTTTATGTCTGTCCAGTTACGCACGGGGTGCACCGCTTCATATCTGTAAATATACACGCACACTGATCAGCGATCAGTCACAGACGTTATATGATTCCTAGTTAATTATAATTATGTCAAGGCCTTGGATCATCATGCTGAGCATTCTGTAGAGAAGAGTGAATCTTACTGGCTGATCTTCTGAAGGAGCTCACAAGGGGACTGCCATGTGATCCTCTCTAAACAGAGAAGCCCAACAGAGAACCACTCAGACAGGAGACTCTTCAAAGTGCTGTTAAGATCCTAAAACACACACACACACACACACACACACACACACACACACACACACACACACACACACACACACACAATTACGTTTAATTCAATCCTACAAGAGCTTGTTTCTATAGCTTTCCAAATCAGCTAACAACTCTTCATTAGTTGACAGGATGTGTATGTTATCTAATGAAATCTCGCTCTAGTATGGAAATCAAAAAATGTATTCAAGTAAACTAATTCAACACTAATTTCATTTGCCTCCGGATTACGTTACGTCTGATGCATATGTAAAATCTCACGGCTTCTCGGCGCATTAATATTTCACAGCCGGTTTCTGATCTTCTGCAGGCTGGCATGTTGAGTTTCGGATTTAGACAAATCAGATTTCTCTCTGCAGGCTACTGCACTCTAGGCCTGTTTGTTTGCCCTTCAGCTGATGTTATTAGATCTACTCTGAGAGACAGACAGAGAGAGAGAGCGAGAGAGAGAGAGAGAGCGCGAGCGCAGAGCAGTTCTGTGGTAAACAACGCAATATCTGCAAGGAGTCATGCCACTCCAGTGGGTCAGCTTTCATATCTAAAGAAGTTCACAGAATTGCACTCTTGAGCACAATCACATAGAGGCACAGACATGTGAACATCATTGTACATAAACCCTTAGGCACACTTGTCGGTGAAATCTATTTGAACAGCCGTCCTGTGTTTATGCTGATGCTTAGGAGACATATTAAGCGCTACATTAAAACAGTAATCTGTTAATAACACCATCACAAATCTCTAGAAACAGGCACACACTTTAGTCTGACTCACAGGTAAACTTAAAAAGTAGGAAATGGCCTGTATTTTAACATGCCCTCATTAAATTGCCCTTAAGTTCTCCATCACTGTCATGACAATACAGATTT
The DNA here is from genome assembly GCF_022655615.1 of Tachysurus fulvidraco. Classification (NCBI taxonomy): domain Eukaryota; kingdom Metazoa; phylum Chordata; class Actinopteri; order Siluriformes; family Bagridae; genus Tachysurus; species Tachysurus fulvidraco. Next base: position 19,698,788 of record NC_062530.1, on the reverse strand, counting down.
ACCTCATGTTTAATAAAAGACCCCATGGAGGCTGAAGGGATAGAGTCAAAATATATTACAGTGTGAGAACTTCTCAAGAAAACAACTATATGGTGTCATTAGAAACTGAAAAAAAGCTAGTCAAGATCGTGACATCTGAGTCAAGGCAGCAAAACTCGCTATACTATTTTTCCTCTTTCGACTACGGCAAGCGTGAGCTCAAGAGATTGAATAACGTTTTCGTCCGACTGTGTTTCGCTGCCCTGTGATGTAGCATGAGCAGCAGTTCCAATAGAAACTTTGGCCTTGGAGAAAGCACATGGTACCATTCAACCTGCCTGGCTGGTGGTATATAAACAAAGACAAAGCTAAGGAATTATGTACTGTAAGTTAGTCCTAGCCACATAAAGTGCAACTGTGCAACCTGGTGCAAACAGTGCAGGACAAGACAAAAAGACAGAAAGACAGTGCAGTAATAAACACGAACAGTGCCGACCGGTTTAAATACTGTATGTTCAATCAATATTGTGTGCAGAAATACTGGAATGAACACAGTATTGTGCAAAACATTAATCAACTGAAATGTTAGACAGCATGTGCAAAGAGCAAAACACGGTGTGCAAAACAGCATGTAAACAGTTTGATGGATGTATAATGGAAGAGTATGTAATTGGTGTAGGTCTGTGCAGTCCATACAGTTGATGTGTATGTGTGTGTTGTGCTCAGTACAGTTTAGTTCAGTTATTAAGGAGTCTGATGGCTTGTGGAAAGAAACTGATCGAGAGGGCCCCATGGCATTGCACCAGCAACAGTCAGGCTAAAAAACGTAAATAGCACCATATTGTATCCGGAGTGGCCGCCGTGTGCTACTGCTGCGCCGCCATCTTGGAACTTGTAGTGCAATAGTGGAAGACAGGCAGGTGGATAGGAACCAAAATGGTTGACCAAATTAAGGAAGAAAAAAAGAAGCAATTTATTTATTTATTAAAAATAAAAAAACGAATAAGTGTTGCCCTATGTTCACACTAGCAAGTGATAAGTGTCTTGTATTCCCTTGTGGGCGTTCAGCAACCACTTAAATGGGAAATATCTGCAGAAACAGAGGAATCATTCAAGCCAGTCACTTACAAGCCAGACACTTTTCCATGCCATACCTAATTTGCATAAAATTGAGAAAATGGCAATTGAAATGTCACTTGTTACACTGCCGTTTGGTCATATCCCGGTGTTACAGAAACTGTGGCTCTATGTCATCCACATACAGAGAAAAATAACTGCGAATAAGTGTGAATAAGATACTCAGAAATAATGAAGATCTTAAAAACATGGTTTAAATTTAAATTCCAGTTGTATTGAATTCAAAGAACACAAAGCAAGCTTCATTACATTATCCACAGTAACACTATAGTCACTACTGACTCACTATGCCATGTTACACTCTTCCAAGACAAGATCAAATATCATAGAAAATATCATCTGAAAAAAAGAGTATGAGGCTTCGGTAGAAGACCAGCGCATAACTATTAACAATACACCAATTATTCTATACTTCTGCTGATTTCTGTTCTTTAAATATGGTGAGAAAACACTCCATTGTCTATTAGGGCTGATACATTTGGAGCCGTACACAGTGAAATGTCCCATCAGTCGTAGCCAGAGGAGCCGTGCAGGAGAGAAGCCCCTGAGCACCAAGACATTTATAGCAGTACAATCTGCAAGTTGGTTCTCTTGTCTGTCAATCACAAGTCTAGTTTGTGTTTTGTGCCTGGCCCAGAGCCTTCACTAACCACATTTCCACTTACCTTTTATATGGGGGGAGCGAAGAAAAAAAAAAAAAGAAGAAGAAAATCAACCCCACTTTTGACAGAGAAATGATGTCTAAGCACTTACAGGATATTATTCCACTTTAAACGTCAGGACAACTGACAGAACTTTCAAAAATTATGCACCTTTCACTTATTTTTTTTGCATTTGCTAACGTGGCTCCTCCAACACCTTGGATAACGTATCATGCCAAAATGTTCTAAACTGCAGTGTTCTCAGAATTAGTTTGAGGCGGTTAGTGATATAGTATTCTGAGGTGAATAAAATACATAATAAATAAGTCATTTTTCTAATATAGGTCGGGTTTTCCTCTGGATATTATTTTTCGATTAATCCGTTGGCAATGTTTCTGAATCGTTTTTGCCATGTCATACTTTATCCTCATATCCCCTCCCCTTTCCAGTGCCTGTTATTATACTTGCCTTCAAAGAGCTGCCCATTATGATGAACACTGCTGTCATTTGGCACTGTAGGCTATTAATGATGACAACCACCATCCAGTCAGCCAGCCAGTACCTGTTTAGACAGGGGAACTCCTTGTGTCTCTCACCCACTACAGATAAATAGCTCTTTTTAAGACCAGGAGGAAAATCCACATAGATACCACAACCCATCCTCAGGTTCTAGAAAAAAATGAGAATGGAGGAATGGCACACCCCATAAGTGAGTGCCACACTGAGGAAAAGAACGCTTAGAGATAACAAGGCTAGTAAACGAACAAGGGAACCCAACTTAAGTCACAGGTTTTCCAAAAAAATGATGAAATCTAATCAGTGCAGCTGTGAACGAAGGAAAGGTTACTTGTAGCTCTGACCTTAAACAGTTTTACAAAGCTCTTACAAAGACAAATTGTACACAAAGTCCAACATGTGTATTAGATCAAGAGAAGGACTGTCATACGATAATGGTAATGTCAAATGGCACGTCATGATGTCACTTTATATCATTGCTGAAGGTCCTGGCATGCATGTACTAGAACATCTAATGAATGTTCAGAGCATATTGTATTCTGTGTCCAAACATATTTTTACTTTCACGCATGCAGCATTTGGCAGACGCTCTGATCCTGAGACTTACATGAGTGCTTATGAAGCCTCTAGCAATGTATGTTAGTAATTTAGACTAAAGGTGGGATATGCATGCAGCACAAAACACAAACAGTGTGTAACAGAAAGAAATCCATCCACACCGTGTACTACTAATGCATTATGTGGATGTTTCCTGTGTGGTAGTTTAGTGGTTAAGGCGTTAGACTATCAATCAGAAGGTTGTGAGTTCAAATCCCATGGCCTTCTAATCCTCAGTTGAGATAAAAATGAAGCTTGCTCTGGATAAAAGTGTGTCTGCTAAATCCCATGAACGAGTCCTACATCTATACTGTGTCTGTTGTCTTATGTAGGTTCTGTATAGGTATGCACCAGAGATTTTCTCCACTTATGAATATGATGAATTGGAAATATGACTTGTATTGGATAAATAGAAACAAAAATTTACATATAAAGAGCCTTAGAATTGTCAAAGACTAGAATAATATTTTATCAGATGGCTTGTGGGGTGAAACACTATCTATGTAGAAGCCTAATATGCCTCAGTACTTGGAATTTAATATGCAATACGAGCAGGTCAAAATGTTTGCCCAACAAAATTTATTAAAAATTTTCACGTAGTCAAAACATCAAACAGCTTTACCCTTGCCTCGGTGCACAAAATTTAACATCTCTAAGAACGATGCCATGTGATGCAAGATGATTCATGATGATGCACAGACTGCTCTGGAAGTGCCTTTAAATCATTTCACGCTTGCTTTGAAGGGTCTGCCTTCCTGTCAATTATAAGTTTAAACCCCTTTATTGACCATGCACATCTTAATCGTCCTTCAATCAAGTTTTTAATGGAGCTTTTGAGCATATTATTAAGTGTGATTCAGTTTGAATGTCAGACTATGGTTAAGGCCCTGAAATGAAATCCCACTGTAATCATGGAAAAATACCGAGAGGCTCATTCTTATGAAATGAGAACAAGAAATGATGTTTAAGAAGCAGACCAAATGACATTCTGCCTGGCTCTTCACCACTTAGAACTTTCTCTACATTGGCCACACCATGAGGAAATTAAATACATGATTTTACCATGTACCAAGTTACTTTTCTTCTGTTCCTTAGCACATTTTGTTATGACTTTCTATTTTGTTATGACTGTCCTATGACAATTCACATAATTCTATGCTTTTGTAATATCGGAAGCTTTTAAACATTTACATTTCTGGCATTTAGCAGACGTTCTTATCCAGAGTGACTTACATTTTTATTTCAATTTATACAGCTGAGCAATTGAGGGTTAAGGGCCTTGCTCAGGGGCCCAGCAGTGACAGCTTGGTGGACGTGGTGTTAGAACCCATGACCTTCCGTTCAGTAGTCCAACGCCTTAACCACTTAACACACCAAACCTAAACCACGCCAACTGTCACACTCAAAGGTGCCACCAATGGAAATAGTAACACATCTAGCATCGCTGAACTCAACTCATGACCAAAAAACTTTATTTGCAAAAGTGCGATTGCATTCTGTGGAAGCTCTGTGCTGCCACACATGAACTGTAAAAAAAAAAAAATCAAATTAAAGATTTATATGAATAATGCAACATTATTACATGAATATATTATGTTATGTGAAAGTATCACATTATAACAAGCAATTTTGTTATTTTTTTTACTGTTATGTGAAATGATCGTGTCACGAAAAATACTTTGCGTTATTTTGCCAAAGGAGGAAATGGAGAATATAGTTAGGACCTTGGTTCCTGTCCAGCCTGCGTCAAAGAAGATTCAAGTGTCTCAGCTCAGTATCAAGTTCTCAAATGGGAACTTGCTCAAATAATAGAAGCCAGATAGTATTTTGCATAACAGCATTATCCAGCCTGCAGATATTCACTATGCTGGAATATGTTACACACACACACACACACACACACACACACACAAAATATACAAAATGTATAATATTGCACAATACTGTTAAATGCACCATCATGCACTCTCACACTTTATGTGCATAACTGACCAGTCACATATTTTGTATTCATATTTAAAACCCGTCCTGTCTATATTGTCTCACATCGTCTGTATTGTGTTGTATAGTCCAAGCTAAATGTATAGTATAGCGTTATTTATGTCTGTACTTTTGAGAGTCACAAACAGCTGGAACCAAATTCCCTGTGTGTGTGAACAAACTTGGCCAATAAACCTGATTCTGATGTACGATGTCATTCAAGTGGATGCGCTAGGAATTCTAAATATTGGGAAATTAGAATTCAGAATATAATAAGAATTAAGAATCTTTCATAATGTTTGTATATTAATGCAATAGCATTAACACTGTTGTTAACTTTATAAATAAATAATTAATAAATAATAATAAAACCATTTATTTATAAAATTTAAAAAATGACAAAAAGTTAATTTTCTTTTTTTACATTTATCTTATACACGTATCAAACATTTCCTGCTATAATGTCACATTTTGCTTGAGTAACGTGATCTTGGCAAAATAACACAATCTTATACTTATAATTTCAGTTTTTTTTAAATATTAATTTAAATATTATTTAGGTCTTAGAGTGATTTAAGATTTTTCTTGTATGAAAATGTGTCAAAAACTACGCATTAACGCACCGGTCACCCACAACTAACTTCTTTTTAAAGAACATATCACAATAATGAACGAAACTTGACATGGAATGTAAATTATTACATTGGAAATGTTTTTTTTTTTCCTGTTAGTAATCTAAAGACTATCAGTATCGAAACACAGTACGATGCCCAACATGTTGGTTACGGTGTCCTAACCAAACTTGGTATAGTGTAATGCCACAGAAGGGTAAACAGTTGAACTTTCACTGCTGAAGTAGGGTAAAAGTCAGGCACCTTCTGAGCTCATGTTCCTTTACAACATCATGTAACAGGACACTAGAGGCTGAAGTAGGTTAAGGGGCACTAGTGGTGTTATGTAAACACTCTCAGGCACTTGTACGAGTTATTTCTGTGTACAAGGCGACCATGTTAAATGTTAACAGTCGGTGCAAAGACTGGAAATGAGAATTTTTTTTACCCTCAAGTGCGAGCTGTCAGTAACTTTGGATGTAAAGTCAAGAACATCAGCTCGGAGGTCCACCAGAAACTTCACCCCTCCCTCCACCCTGCTAATGTGGTTCAGTAATTGTTTGTATCTTGGAGTTAAACTGTAACGCAGTCTGTCTTCTGCCTGTAATACAGTAGCCACGTCCCTTAACTGGTTGTCGACCAGTTTCCTTGCCATCTCTGCAGCTCCTCTGTGATCCACGCCATAATCCCTGGCCAGCATTTCCAGGAACACGAGTCTCTGCTCCTTCCCCAGATTTCTGTAGTAGTGGATGAAGTCCAGGCTGTTGGAGTCAGGAGGTGGAGGGGATTTATCTCTAGTCTCATAATTCGGTACTGGAGCCACAGTCCTCCGCAGCACGTCCTCCATAACGACCCTCATGTGTTTATTATTATTATTCTTATTATTACTACTGTGTCCTGAGACAGAGGAACATAAACGCCAGGTCCACAGTCTGAAGCTCTTTACAGGATCAGTAACACAGCTGTGTCGCCAGGTCCTTGTGAACCGCATAGACGCGAAAAATCTGCTCGCTATCATGACACACGCTATATATAAACAAACCGCTGCTTAATACCAAAATAAACCGCTTTGACTTCATGGAAACGTAAAGCACTTCCGGGTTCTTAAAGAGGACGCGCCCAGGACGGTGTTGCCAGGGACGCGGGAACGTTCGCAGTATGTAATGACACAAATAACTTAAGCATACGAAGTGAAAATAAAATTTCTAAAATGATTAATAATAATAATAATAATAATAATAATAATTCACCAAAAACACATGAAAAGACAATTAACTAGGACAGCTCAAAACCTCACACAAAAAAAAAACGATTTGATGCAGATTTGGCAACCCTGTCAATAATTACATTGGGAGTTTAATGAAAATGGCTGAAATAAAATAAGATTTTTGTGTTTGTTTTTGTCAAAGCAAACATATTTGCATTACATTGCCATTATCTATCTATCTATCTATCTATCTATCTATCTATCTATCTATCTATCTATCTAAGGTTTTCAAAGTATGCAAATAAACAGCCATTAAACCTATTGGTCCTATTGTAAAGAGCACTACTGTAAGTAGAGGGGGGGGGGGGGAAACGATTATCTTCTGTAATTAGTCCTGTTTGTCAATGGAGTGTCTGTAGTTTACAAAGTCAGCTCCAATCCCATAATCCGTTTCAGCTGTTTCTTCTGAACCCCGTGGAGAAGCTGTGAGTGGAAGCCAATTAGCTCGGTATCATTTACACAGACCACTTAGCTCTCATATTTTCGATAGAATCTATTTTCAATCCTACATACAGCAGTATGTCGTATTACTTTTAATCCCGGTTTATTTTTTAACTGTAAACTAGCGACAACTGACCTTACATGCTAGCCTGATATGCTAATGTCGATGAGACCTGAATAGTTATCTGTAATTGAGCTTTTTTTTTGTCTCTAATAAAATACAAACAATGCCTTATAATATGTACAATTTATCTATAAGTTGTCTTATTCAGAAATAAGTACCTTAAAATGAATTTAATTGCGAATAAGAATAAAACAACATAATCGATACGCGGACGCATCCTAAACCACTACATGTGCCCTAGATAGGTGCACTACCACGTGCTCTATGTATTGTCCTAAGTGTCTTTTATATCTATTAACACAAAGCTAATTAGCTAGCTAAAAATTTAATAGGTACTTAGAGGTTTTATCTTAAACAAGCTCATTTTTGAAATAACTAATAAACCTGTTGAAAAAAATTCCAGAGAATCACAATCAATACGCTTTATCATTATTGTTTATTTTATTCATTATTTTCTTGATAAATAATTCTCAGATTGTCTCCAGCCTGAGATCTGAACCATGGCTCAAGAGGACAAAGTGAAGAAAGTAAAGGCTGAGAAGGCCAAAGAGTCTGCACTGACCCATGACCTTTCCGGCGGAGACGCACGCCCGTAAGTACTAAAGCGTCTTCGATCTCCTATACACTTTGTTCGGTCACACTAGCAATAAACATCTGCAAATGTGCTTAAACAAGAGCATTATTGAACTTTTTAATCTGATTCTTCAGAAGGTGTTGATTCATTTTCCATCACGGCAGCTTCGGCTGTTTCATACGGATTGGCATGACGGATGCTTGACATAATCTAAATCTAATAACAAATGAGTGAGAACATGTTATTTATCAAATAAAAACATACCAAAGATGTTTTAATGCTTTCTTTTTTATTTTTATTATTTTTTTTAAAAGGACTTGCACCAATGTTTCCTCTATAAGACAGAAGTATTTGGACTTTCTTTCTTGTAACATAAGCCATGGTTCTAGTTTTGGAGATTTTAAAAAACAGATATGGATAGAAAGAACTTGCCTCAACAATGTTACACAAAATAAAAGTGTTGAAATACAACATTTCAATAAAAAAAAACTAATGATAGTTGGAGCCTTACTGCTGTGGTATAAGAGGAATAAATCACTTCCGTATGAACTGTTTGGAAGACAATTGAAATTCAGTGTGATAACGGTGTCAATGAAGTATTTTCCTATTACAGCATGCTTTGCTGTAGCGTTTTACTGGATCCGTAATTAGCTAACGGATTATAAGGATAGCCATCGTTCATATAGCAAGAAACATTGGAACAAATACTCTCCTGCACAGCGATGGCTGACTGATAGCCCGACAAGCTCAGACTTGCATTACAGATTTTTTTTCTCCCTAGTTGACCATTATCACTACTGATCCAGAAAGATTATGGGTCGTGTTAGATTGAGACTCTGGTAATCCTGTCTTTTTTCCTCTGACCGACTTCTCTCACTGTGACGTGATTTCCAAACAAAACATTTCAAACAATTTTTCATTCAGCCGCTGTCCGTACCCTGCACTTATGTATGGATGGTGTAGTATTTGCTATTCAAAGGAAAGTAACTCGGAATTAATAGCCTCACCTACAACAAGAGCTGAACATTATCGTACACGACGGTATGTTTTGCGGAGGGAAACGCCTTCCCTGTCAGTGCCCAAGACTAATTGCGCTCCCCAATAAATGATTTGCACGAGCAATCGTTAATCTAACCGAGTGTGAAGCGGGTGGGTGGGAGATTGCATTCATTATATGCCGTGTCGTCCTCCGTCTTTTTATGAATAAATTAATTTAGCATGACATCCGAGACGTTATATGGAAAGGGGGAAAAGAAGTGTAGGTAGAGTCATGAGCTTGTAATTAATCGAAAAGGAAGAAGAATCAACACCTGTCACTGTCATTAACACCGGCGTCTTGTGTCGAGCTCAGCTGCCACCTTGTTACCTGTCACGCACCTCAGTGAAATGCAAAACACAGCATATTGTATCACCTATGCCCTTTTTTCAAGACTACTTTGCATTTAAACTTTTGTGTTTTTTCTTCTTTTTTTAATCTGCATTGTAGGAACTTCAAGAAGGTGCAGGCCAAAAGCACGGAGAAGTCGCAGAAAGGCAAAAAGCAGCAAAAGGTACTTATCCGAGTCACTAACTGTTTCCTCAGCTCTGATTTCTGACAGGTTTACCCCCAGTTCACTTTTTTTATCCCCTGAAACGTTCCATACGACTTGTAAAAGGACACGTGGCTAAATGAATAGATCCACATTAGGCTTTGGAGTGACAAACCCTACAGACAACTTTACAGAGCCGTAATTAGTTAAACACAGATAACTGGCCTTGATCTACACAGGCAATTTAAGAGCTGTCAATTTGGGAGTAAAAGCAGCACCGCATTCCCATTATGCAGCATTCCTCTTATGTAGCTGTGTCCTGCCAGCTAGTTATTTTTGATACTGGAACGCAACACCGCTTGGCAAACGCCCCGGCCTCGTGACGGCAGTGACGCAGGCGGCGCGCTCCAGCGTAGGGTTTCTGCTTAATGAGTCAAAGTCAGCTGCTTCTCAGTGGTCTACCTGTAAGCTGTCCTTTCAAGTTAGATTAATGTACCATCCAGCGTCTTATCTGTGCAGCAGGACTCGGTTTTCTTTGCTCGCCTCACTTTTTCATGCTTGATTTAAGCTGGCCCCTGCTGGGTTAAGACTCCGTCTTCAGTTTATAGAAGGTTACTGAGGAAACCCTGGGGTTTCACATTTTCTATTTCTGCTAGGTTTTTGGGTCGGGAAACGGGAAGGTAGAAAACGAGGAGGCAGAATTATTTGAAGAGTGTTGTTATGATGGACAATCTTTCAGGAGTAAGCCACGGAGGTGGTGTCAGAGCAAATCTAATGGAAAGGGCATTAGGCTTTAAGCAGGGGGCAAAGGATGTTATTTTTTTCTTCACAAACAATAGTTTCAGCTTACTTGCTCTCCACAGGTCTTTCTCAGTTTGCAGAACTAGCTGTTATTTTGCAACCTGTGTGCACTTTGTTCAGCCCTTCAATCCCTGAATTATCTGGCGATAATCTAGCATTATCTAGCATTGTGTGTGTGTGTGTGTGTGTGTGTGTGTGTGTGTGTGTGTGTGTGTGTGTGTGTGTTTATATACAGTATACTTTATATTAAGGATCTGAGTGGCTCACAGACTTTGAATGAATGAATGAATGAACAATGCATCTAGACCTGATGGCCGGTGAATTGGGTTATTTTTTATTTATTTATTTTTCTTAACATAAATAAAGTTTGTGCTCTTTAGATTTTCTCTTTTAGCTTTTCTCTAGCTTTTGTAGAAAGCAAGGAAATGGAAACATGTTTTGATGGACAGTCTTTCAGCTGTAAAACACAGAGGTGGTGTCAGAACAAATCTAATGGAAGGGGGCATTAGGCTTCCTGCCAGGGGCCAAGAATAATGTTTAACACATCAGTCTGTGAAATAAAAGTGTTTAAAGCCATTACAGCCGACTCACACCTTACAGTTCTTCATGTGGCTTTGACTCCCAACGTTGCTCTGCGGCAACTAGCTGTCTAGTTAAAGAATCGAACTGCTCACCTGCTGGCTTTAGATGTGTGTCTTTAATTCTGTGTATTTGTTTTATCACTGTTTCTGTGGCCTTTCTTTGAACTAAATACAATGACATGTAGTATATAGGGGCGTGACTTGTGTTATATACGGTACATAGCGCTCAATTGTTTTAAACATCTTCATATTGAAAACATGACCTGCTGAAAAAGTAGCTTGTAACCGCAGGAAGCCCCTACAGGCTTGTGACGGCTAATGAAATACTAGTGGATATCAAACACACACACACACACACACACACACACACACAAAGACACACAAAAACACACACACAAAAACACGCACAAACACGCACAAACACAACACACACACACACACACACATGCGCACACACATGCGCACACACAAACACAAAAACACACACAAAAACACGCACACAAACACGCACAAACACAACACACACACACACACACACATGCGCACACACAAACACAAAAACACACGCACACAAACACGCACAAACACGCACAAACAACACAACACACACACACACACACACACACACACACACACATGCGCACACACAGACACACACACAAACACACAAACACAAAAACACACACACAAAAACACACACAAACATGCACAAACACACACACACACACACGTACAAAGACACACACATACAAACACACAAAGACACACACACACATACAAACACACAAAGACACACGCACACACACACACACTCACACACGCATACAAACAGACACACAGACACACGCACACCTTTTTTGCAGAATCAGTCTACTTTATAGAAATCACCACAGCATTGGGGAAGTTTCGGCACTTTACTCGGTATCGAGGAAAAAACAGTATTCAAAACCACATTTGGGCCACGGAGAGCTGCGTGACTTTTTTTAGACCGGAATCAGAAATAAACCGCTCAGTGCTTCAGACACACTTCAGATCAGAAATGCGTGTGCATCACGATGAGCTTATTTTCCCATAACTAGACTTTTTGTCTGGCCTTTTTGTGCAGTTTTTTATTTTTTGAGACGTGTAGATATAGAGACATTCAAACCTTCTTTTACTGTGCTGTTACTACGGCTGAGGGACCAGGAAACAAAAAAACCCTGAAATATATTTACTGTATTTATATACAATATATTTCTATATTTTCTTTAAAACTGATACAGAATGATCCATACAAAAGAACTGCATGCATTCGTGACAGGTGTGTGGGATACCTTACGGATTCTGATCAGTATCTGATTAATTCTATTAAAAAACGTTCTGTGTCGCGCTCCTACATCAATGTTCAGTTTTGTTTCGGAAGGTTTCGGACCTCACTCGGCTGGCAAAAAGTGCTCTCGGTTATAAAGATGATATTAGAAAGTATCTGGGTCTTTCTCTTTCGGCCCATCGTTGTCTAGCTTGTGCTCATCCACACACATGGAAAATCCAGTCAAAAGACTCTGAGTGTTGTCGTAGTGGTGACCTGGTACACGAGGTTAAGGGGAAACGGAGGATAAATCAGACGACCCACCAGGAAACATATCCAAAGGTCCCAATGGCTGTTTGGCTGTATGACAATGACTATTTTTTACTGATATTAAAGTAGCATAAGAAGAAAAGGTTCACACAAACTTTTATAAAATAGGTCGGGCCTAAATCACTTTGGAATATAATATACACATTTGTCATCCAAGTGACACTGATGATTTACCACCATCATTAGCTATACAGCCTACAGCCAGGAAAGTGCCTCGCATCATAGATACAGAGCTGTCAATCATCTATAAATAACAATCATTTATTTGAACAGTTTCAATCACTCACACAAAGAAGCATCCCAGATATTTTGGAATAATGAGGTGTAGGATAAATGTAAACTCCAGGTTTTAACACAAGACAAATAGTAAGCCGTTCCCTTCGAATAAATGGAAAAGTAATGCAAAAATGAAAAATATTCGTTTTAGGAAACAAAGGCAAAATTACCGGCCACTTGAAATCACGATGAAGTCAGTGCACTTGCACTTTTAGGGAAAATCTCACTTCTGCTCTTCTTGTGTGAGGTGTAATAACCGGGAGAAATGCGAATTAAAGGCTACTTCAAGCATGATGATGCAGCATTTATTTTTCTTAATGTTACCTTAACACATGCAACGACTCGCAGGGGCAAAGCAACCAGAGCCCATTTGTTTCCACAACGAGAGCTCTCGACTTTGACGACCGGATGTGAGTGTGTATTTTGCCATGCAACAAAGTGGAGAAAAGTTTATGCAAATATGGAAGGACTTGGTAGAGCGACCAGAATATTTCGTTTTAGCAGCAAGAAAAGTGATTTGGACTGCTGATGTATGTTACTACCATGGCAACCAGTTTTGGGAAGGGATGCATTTATTTCCAGGGATTTCACAACAGATATTGTGTCATCGGGCCGGCGTGGCCTATTTGATAATCTAACCCTAACTGAAGTTTTTGGTTGTTTATTTGTTTTCGAAAATAGCTTAACTGTAAGATAATAAAGCATAATAGATTTTTTTTGAAGAGGGCGTTTTTCCAAGACCTCCAGAAACGCCCATTTTACGTCGTGGTAATGAAACCCCTGGAATTTAGCGAATGCCGTTTTGGGAACACCATGACCGACATAATGAAAATCACTATTACGAGTTCACTAGTACTATCTGTCACTATATCACAATTGTGGTTCCAATCGGTTTACAGCGCTATCGTAGCATGTCATGCGGTAGCTGTCTTGTACATGTCCAGTGCTTTATCGTAGTGTTCGTACAGTATGTGTAGAAACCTGCAACGAATCCCTTGCCCATTCAGGCACGTTCAGCCAGTGAATCTGGATTTCATTCATTTTGCACAGCCCAAGTCAGGCTGGTTTAGCAACGTGAACTTCACTGAACCTTATTGGCTTTCTGAGTCAAAAGTGCAATGTAGACTTTTCAACATGGAGTCAGAATCTCACAAAAAAAACAAACAGAACAAAAAATGTTTCCATCATCTATGCTACAAAGATTTGTTCCTGTTGTACTCAGCGTTACAGTGTTCCCAGTAAAGGCCCGGTGGGTTTATATAGTGTAGGTAGTGTAAAGCAGACTGCCATCTTGAAGGAGCGCTGCCCTCCAGAGTTTCAGGCTTTCGCTGCTCAGGAGCTAAAAATCAAGCCATCCATGATGTGGTTGCTCAGGTGTGTTTGGAGCCAGACATCTCCGTTTGATCTGTGGCATTGTCATGCACAATCCAGGGAACAAGCTCGGTATACCGGCTGATAAATAAAAAGATTAAATATGCATTTTCATGATCATAAACCACACTCGCAGATATATTTCCCACTTGTAGAGACTTGTCTTTACTTAACGTTTCCCTACTTACACGTTACAGTATACGCCGATGCCGTCGTGTCTGATTTTTATTTGAAAAACACAAACCAGCGCCACAAGATATAAAACAACCAAAAGCAGACAGGTGGAAGATGGAATACTCATGTAATCAGTCGTTATTTGATAACTCAGAAGTGCCAGGCAACTTAATATCCTTTGTTCTATAGTTCCGAAAAGGGTCACACCATTTATGAGAGGTCTTGGTGGTTTCTATTGAATATTTTTTTAATATGAAAAAAATGAAATCTTCAATCCATTGGGCAAAAGGTGGCAATCTTTTCATTTCTGTATAATTAAATGTATCACAAGCACAGCTCTATCTCTGTCCCCGAACGATGGACTGCTTTCGGAAAGGAATCGTTGTCTTCGTCACATCATAAAAGGTAAAAGAAAAAGAGCTGCTGCAATACGTACAGGCTATATACGTATATTCACAGGTCAGGGTTCCGGGCAGTTATTTGTTTAGTAATACACCCTACAGTATGTACATATACTGTACGTGCATACTAAACATTATGTAGTTGTGAAGACAGTCATGTCAGTTAGGGTGTCACTTTTATTTTCACAAGAGCTCATTTCGAAATGTCTAAATGAGCTTTTTTTTTTCCCCAGCTTTTATTTACAGTATCAGATTTTCAGCAAGTTGAAATGTTACACACACTTTGTCATTGTGTTTGGAATCGCTAAACTTGAATCTTAGCAGTATCTCAAAACACATTGTTGGGTGTGTGTGTGTGTTGTTTACCCCATTTGTCCTGACAGAACTGGTGTAACTCGGCCAGGTTGGATTTCTTGCTCAGACATGCATTTTTTAGTGCTCAGTGTGCTTCAGATAAGGGTGTTGTGATGGCCACTCCAGTGCCCACTTTGCTGTCTCTTACAACGTATTCCGTTCACAAACAACGTTTTGCAACCAAGCGTGTATGGCGTCTCGAGGTGTCGTTTCACGATGCTATCTTGACGCGAAGTTCACCAGTCCAACAAAACACCCTTATAACATGATGCCGCCACCCTCGAGCTTCAGAGTCGGAATGGTGTTTGACGAACCTTCCTCCTAAAGACTCTTCATCTTGGTTATGGCTTGCAAGCTTCAGTCTGGCTTTTTAATACCTAGACCTCACTTTTTTCCTGACGATTTGGTTCAACCGCTTGGATTTTCTCAAACCACAGGTGCAATTCCCAGTTACCTAATTTGCCAGTCTGAAGCCTTCTTCGTCCTTCTAGAAACTGTTTATACAAGCTTCATAAACTCCAACACTGCAGAACTGGAATTCTAAATCCAAATAATTGTCACTAATCTGTATGGAAAGTTTTGGCCTCAACACTTTTTTTTTTCTTTCTAGCTCCTAATCTTAAACATTGTGGCTATTTATATTCAAACTCTGCTGCCGTGCGGCTTAAAAACTTTTCTAGCCCGTTCGTGTCTGTGCGGTTTGTGTCATCGTGCGTTCACTCACAGAAACATGCACGTAGGTGGTTTTGTTATACAAAATTATCCAAAGGTGTGAGCTAGTGTGTAACCATCTGTTCATTTTGTCTATCCCACATTAACAAAGCTTTGAAAGAAATATTAGTTGAACTTTGAGGTTTTTTTTTTAATTCTGGCTTGTTTTATCTCATATGGTTGTATTTCTTTTTTTTTTTTCTTTTTCGTCAGGTCAAGAGTCCTAAAAAGGAGAGAACCGACTTTGAAATAGCTGATGATAAAAGGTAATGATTCATTTACTTATTTATTTTACTGAACTAACCGTGTCTTTCCCAAGGCACAATCTATATCACGTGCGCTGGCAATCCATTCCTAATGAAAATGCAGTCACACTTTTTATGCCCTTGAGCCTGATGCAAATTAACTCTGGTGATTTGGACGCCTACTGTCTACAGACGTAGACGGTCTCCGTGCGGTTTCGTCCCCTATACACACGCACAACTCCCCGGATACATAAAACGGACGTTAATTTCTTCATCTTTCTGCGGCGTGGCAGGAATAACTATACGCGACGAAGATCTATTTTTAGGAGGCGAGGTGAAGGGGTGGTGACATGCATCACATAAAGAAACCCCTCAGTCGCACTTGCACTTTCTGTCACACACTCGCTGTCTGCCATGACAGTGATGGAACGTTTCTTTAATCACTGAATGACAATCAGAGCAGACTTTATGTAACTCGGACCCTGCTGGTAATTGGCGGAGGGAGGCTGATTTTTCGGGCCCGAGGTCAAGTATTAAGATAATGAAGTGCTCCGAGTAGTTCTCTGCCAGAAGAGGTCACTGTTATGGTAAATATAATTCATTTATTTGATTCAGTCGCCTCCCTCTTTCATCAAATCACGCTACCTGCCAATAACGGCTTGCTTTCCTACGATTATTCTAGTATTTAATTGCTGTAATTATATAATTATCAGTGACGATTAAGCAATATTGATTGTCTAAGTGCAGTAATTATGTTCTTTCCATTAGACAATGATTGGTTGTCTGGTAGATTTTCCAAAATGTAATGAACTCCTAATAAGTATTTCCTGCTTAATAGCCACCCACGCCACCCCCCACGCCACCCCTTTTTTTTTTTTTTCTTTCTTTTTTTTTTTTTCCTTCCTGATTTTCTCTATTGGCAGGATTAAGGAGGAGGCAAATGATGCTGACTTTATGCCAGAAAAGAAAGGGAAGAAAAGGAAAAGAAAGTTGGAGTCAGTCGAGGGTCCTTCCAGCTCCACTGCACTTTCTCTGTAAGTAAAAAATGCTTTGAATAACTAACATAAGCTTGACACACAGAGTATGACATTGGCTATTTGAAATCCTGGAACAGTTGAGCGTATACCTGGACGAAAAGAAAAATTGTTCGCTTGTTTATCATCGTCACTTGGTGGTGCTCACTGCTGCAGTGATGGCTCTGCATGGACAGCCTGTGGCCCATGGGCTACTGTGGATAGAGCCACTTGGAGACTATTGCCCCATCTTTACACTGCTGTTGCGGCTGTCAGCTTTGTGCTCGGGTCTTCATCGGTGAACATTCGAAGACCTCGATAGGAAGGAAGTTCTGTGAAGTCTACAATAAACTCAGAAATGACCCTGACCTGTTAGTTCCTCAGGAGCTCTTGGTTACACAATTCCAGTCGACTATAAACAGTCGTAGAAATAACAATACAGTAATCCCTCGCCACTTCGCGGTTCAAGTTTCGTGGCCTCAGTGATTTTTCGAAAATATTCATTGAAAAATAAAAATAAAAACGGTTTCCCAGGATCCCAGACCAAGAGAGAAACTCTCTCAGAGGCTTTGTACATACCCACGGGCACTCAGACAAGGCACATGATTGGTTCCCGGCACGAGATCTGAGCTGATTCCCTTGTTGTATCTCGCCACTCTCGTTCACGCTGTCAACTGTGTCTCGCGTATTGTGTTCGAAATTAACTTTTCGTTAAGCCCTTACGATGCCTCCTAAGCACCGTGCCCCTGCGAAAGATTCCTCTAGTGAGCCCAAGAGGAAGAGTAAGATGATGAAAATCGGGGAAAAGTCAAACTTAGGGCCAGTCCTACTTTGCGGATTTTCACCTATCGCGAGGGGTTCCTGTACCCATTAACCGCGATAAACGAGGGATCACTGTATTTCCACTTGCATTATTTCCTGTCCAGTGTCACCCAAATGAGGACGGGTTCCCTTCTGAGCCTGGTTCCTCTCAAGGTTTCTTCATCCTATCTTAGGGACTTTGTTTTTGCCACCCTTGCCTCAGGCGTGCTCATTAGGACTAAATATAAATTTTTAATTAATTTTAACTTTTTTTTTTTTTTTTTAATAAGTAAAGCTGGTTCATAAAACCGTCATGATGGATGAATGGGTAGATAGGTAGATGGATATTAGGATTGATTAATGGATTTATGGATATTTGGATGGATGGATATCCGGATGGGTTGATAGATAAGCAGATGGATGGTAAGACTTGACATGACTTGGATGGATGGATAGTTCAATTCAATTCAAGTTTATTTGTATAGCGTTTTTACAATAGACGTTGTCTCAAAGCAGCTTTACAGAACATAAACTTAGAACAGAAGGTAAACATAAGGAATAATATAAAGAATTAGTATAATAAAAAACTATATATATTAGTTCACAATGTGTATGTGTTTATCCCCAATGAGCAAATCTGAGGTGACTCAGATTCTAAACTCCCTTAGATGGTAAAGGAAGAAACCTTGAGAGGAACCGGACCCAAAGGGGAACATCATCCTCATATGGGCAGCACTGAAGGGTGTGATTATAAATATACAGTCAAACAAATGTTGTATTGGTGTAAGGATCACATGGAGTTCAGATCTCATCTTTAGTATCACAGAGTCCAATGAGCTGGTAGATCTGAAGATGTCTCAGGATTCTCACGGAGTCTGCCTCATCTCAGTGGAGGTCCAAAGTTAGATGGATGGATGGATTTATGGATATTTGCATGGATGGATATTTGGATGGATTGATAGATAAGCAGAAGGATGGTAAGACTTGACTTGGTCGGATGGATAGATAGGTAGATGGATATTAGGATGGCTGGATGGATATTTGGATGGATGAATATTTGGATGGATTGATAGATGGGCAGGTGGTTGGAAAGATGGGTAGGCAAAGTTGATAGATAGATGGGTGGACAGGTGAATAGGCAGATGGGTGGATGGATTGATGGATGGATTGATGGGCAGGTTGATGGATGC
This sequence comes from Tachysurus fulvidraco, assembly GCF_022655615.1. NCBI lineage: Eukaryota > Metazoa > Chordata > Actinopteri > Siluriformes > Bagridae > Tachysurus > Tachysurus fulvidraco. The sequence continues at coordinate 19,679,856 of NC_062530.1, read as the reverse complement.
ATTTTCTCCGTTTTCTTTTGACTGATGTATTTATAGCGTTGTGTATTCTGTGAATCTAAAGAGACATGTTTCCTATCTTGTCCTCCTCTACAGGGGTCTGCATTTTTACTAAACATTTCTTCCCCACAGCTTTGTTGAAACCTAGCTCAGCTTGTTTTAATTTGTTTTTCTGCATCAGTAGTGCATGTTCTGCTTTCCGCTAGTCTGCAGTTAATCCTGTTTACCTCCTGCGGCTTGTGTAGCGACAGCGTAGCGGAGTTAAATCGGCACGTTCGGTTCACACGAAGCCTCGCTTAACCTCCTTGTTTCCACTACGTTGCATCCGAATGTGTGAGCATCAGCATGCAGTCAACCGCTGCAGTGAATCTGCTTAGAAATACAGCTGTTGAGCCTTGTTTAGAAAAATCACTCAGCCTGACACAGGTTCTCTTTGTGTTCCGGTCGACATAGACTTACTCGTCGTATACAGAGTGGCGTGTGCCATTCAGTTCATAGTTTTGTGTTGCTGCTGCTGTGATTTCAGCAAAAGAATGGCAGCATTGTTAAGAGAGCACGCCGTTCACTTCATGACAAATTGTCAGCTGAGAATAACCTCAGTACCTCAAGTGGATGATTACCGAGATAGCTGGGATCAGAACTCAACTGTGAACTCTCTCATGCGACTGTGGTGTATCTGGGCTCGGGTGACCTGTGACTGGTCACATGAGGTCTTTTGGTCTTAAATCTGCAGAAAATCTGACGTAACTTTGAAACATCGTAAGGTTCACTATATCGCAGACTTTGCTTGCTTTTTTTTTTATTCATTTCTTATTGTTTGTGATTGAAAAACTGCAATTCTGGAGGGACTGAGTAGAAACAATATGATGTAGATGTATCTACCCAAAGCTTCACGTCCTCTCTGCAGGAATAGAGTTTATTTCTTTAGTCTGTCTTAATGCACTCAACTTCCTGGTGTTGTGTTGTGTTGTTAGCTAGCACTAGTCTGTTGGCAACCAAAGCACTGGACAGTGGCAGTACACTGGATCGTCCAGGTGCTCGGTGTGATGGCTAAGGAATATCCACACTTAAACATATTACTAATATAATTAGGTCACTTTATATTTTGTGTGTAATGTATCGAGTCGCCGTGCTTACCGTCCATCAGGCCGAAGAAGAAGAAGAAGGAAAAAGCTTCGCAGGAAGGGGACGAAAGCTTCGGTCCGGAGAAAAGGAAGAAAAAGGCGGAAGCAAAAAATAAGGTAGACCGCACCACTTAACAGACACCGAGCCATCGAGACGCGGCCACATAATACCGAGCTGCCGCTAATAGACTTCTAAAACAATCCATAAAGATTATAGCATCTGAAGTCTCTTGCAATGGAGCCCCACAGTGAATAAGTGATTTAGTCAGTCAGGCTAATGAGAGTCTAGAATTGATTTGTACGAGGGTTTTTGTCCAGTTCTTCCCCGAAATTATTCCGTTGACGGACGTTCAGCAGACTGCTTTACAGGAAGGGCCAATTTGGTGAACAAATTAAACGGTCATTAGGCATTTGATTGAAGCTGGAGCTCAATGTAAAGTCTATTTAACAAAAAAAAAAAAGAAACGCTCCTGACCCCCACTGCTTGACTTTATTAAAGACCTGCATTGACTTTGATACTTATAAATCCTGTGCTGAAGTAGGGTCAAAGAGAGCATAAAGAGCGCAGAGAAAGAGTGTGCGTGTGTGTGTTTTCTGTCTGTGGCAGGGATGATGAAGCGTTTTCGTCCCATCCTCTGTCTCACGGGCTCTCCTTCTGCTTCTAACCTCCTTTTTCTTTGTTTAATTGTTTTTGTTTTTTTAACCCGAAGCACATCTTGTAAACACTAAATTAAATATTTAAAGATAAAACAAAATGCTGCTTCTTTACATCACTTACATCAGCAAAAATGTTTTCCGTCAAATCATTCAGACGGAAATCCTAATCTGTGTAGCTTAGGGCGTGTCTTGGGTAAATGAGGGGTTTATGAGGATTAATAGAGGCGTGCCGTTATGCATACGACATGTAAATAAGGCCTAGAGAGAAGTAGGGATTGCCCTCAAATCCCTGCTAGTTTTAATGGTCCATGAGCTCAAACCTATTTATCTTGTTACTGCACAGCTTTGATGCAAAAATTAAATAACCAATGTTGAAGCATTATAAGACATGATGGGCTTTAGATGTCTTCAATCATTCAGAAGGTAAAGAAGGAGGAAGAGGAGCATCCTGTCGCAGTAAAGAAGACGAAGAAGACGAAGGAGGAGATCGAAGCAGCCAGGGCTCTAAAGATAAAGAAGAAGGAGGAAGAGGAGCAGCAGCGATGGCGTTGGTAATGTGTGTGTGTGTGTGTGTGTGTGTGTGTGTGTGTGTGTCAGCTTCTCTTCAACTAACACACACTTCTTATTCAAGGTGGGAGGAGGAGAAGTATGCAGATGGGATCAAGTGGAAGTTTCTAGAGCACAATGGGCCTTATTTCCCTCCCGAGTACCAGCCACTCCCGGACAAAGTCAAGTTCTACTACGATGGTGCATCTTTCTTTCTTCCTTCTCCTTTCTTTATTCTCTCACACTTAGCTAGCACAGGTTTAGAAGAAGCTTAAGCTGAAGTGTAACCGGGGAAGATGTAAGACTCTGTATTTTAGTACTCAAATACTTCCGAATTTTAAAACGGCAAATAAGCCAGTCGACATACTGCATGTAACTGTTCTTCGGTTTTTCTTCTCTATGGAACATGTTCCAACCATTTGGGCAGGAGCAGACTGACAGCGTGAATGTCAGTCATGTGTGCAGGACACTGGTAAATTGATTGGACTGATCTCTGACTAGCTGACTATTACAAAAGGTGTTTTGGTCCTGGGTGCAGAGATTTGGGAGTAATATTATGGGAGTAATATTATGGGAGTAATATTATGGGAGTAATATTATGGGATGTGGTAGCCTAGTGGTTAAGGTGTTGGGCTACCAATCAGAAGTTTGTGAGTTTGATTCCTACGTCCACCAATCTGCCACTGCTGGGCCCCTGAGCAAGGCCCTTAACCCACAATTGTTCAGTTGTATAAAAATGAGATAAAAATGGAAGTCCCTCTGGATAAGGGCGTCTGCTAAATGCTGTAAATGTGTAATGCGTTATAAGTAATATATTGAAAATATGAACGTAGAAAACTTTCATCGCCATGAGGAACTGCAATTTTTTTTTAATTCATAATTTCCTTCTATCTCTTTTTCTCACTGGGCACAGAGCCCATTCTGAGGTTTGCCCTGTCCGTGGTCTGGGTCAGCTGCTCTCCGAAGACTTGCTCCTTCAGTTAATATCCACTCTGTCACAGACAATAAAAAGCTTCCTTTAAAGCATGCGGTTAGTCCAGAGGGCAAAGCTCATTCGTCTTGTCTGGCTTGTAACTGAGAACGTGTTGACTTTTTTTTTTTTTTTTTTAATTTGGAGTTTTGATTATTCTCGTCACAGAAGCCGCTCCCAGGAACGCATTTAAGCAAATACGTGCTCAGTTAAGCTGTTAGGTTTGTCCATGTATTATGCTTTCTCCTTGTCTTTTACCCACGAGGGCAATGCAAATAACAACAAATAACATATTACTCACAAGATGGTGTTACCGCCTCAGAACGCAAGAAGCATAATAAAACTGTACACTCCCTGTCATCAAGCCGGACTACCGCTAAATAAATGTGAGCGAATGTAACGGAGACCGCGTTTACTGCCGTGAGATATTGTACGTTTTGTTTAAAGGAACATAAAACCCTAAATTGTCGTTGGGATACTTTTGAATTCAGAAGCGCTTTAGGTAGATAAATCGGAGCCAGTTTGCCGAGCTTGCTTCCACCAGTAAATAGCTTTTCGATATCAAATGCCGACCCACTTAAGCACCTAATCGCTTCCACTTAGTAAAGAGTCAGCAATGTTTTTTTTCACCTCACCGTATTTGTAGCCGCATCTCGTTAAGCTCGACGTGTTTTTGTGCCGTAGGCAAGCCTGTGAAGCTGAGCTTGGCTGCAGAAGAAGTGGCTTTGTTCTTTGCTCAGATGCTGGATCACGAGTACACCACTAAAGATGTGTTTCGTGACAACTTCTTCGCAGACTGGAGGAAGGTAGGTGGAGATATTTACTCGTCTTCATATGGACCGAGAGATGTATACTGCGACGGTGAAGTGCATGGCAGTGCTGAGATTTAGACTGGAATACATGCACATTCTATAGCTAGGTATAGATGTACACATGAACAAAATGGCTGGGAATGTGGTCGAGAGTCGATTCACCAGGAGAGACCGTCTACTTAGGCTTGGGCAAATTAGTAACCCTGTAGATGATGATTACATGGCAGGGCTCGTTTACTGTTAAAGGAATCGCAGTTAACAAGTAATCATCCAAAAACTATGATTTAAAAAAGAGCCAAAATGAGCTTTTTCACCGTTTGTAAGGAGAGTAGAGGGCAGAAGAGTCAGGAACTGCTTGGAGGCAGTGGCAATTGCAAATGAAGAAAATTTTTTTTGCATGCTTTTTTTTAAGATTTTCTTTTTATTCTCATTAGTTACTGTACAGTATATAACACGTAACAAGGTGTGAACCATTTTGAACATCATCTGCCCATTAAATGTACTTATATGATGACTCTGTTTTGTGTATGGCCAAAGGTATGTAGCCCTGGCCATCCCACACACATGCTCAAGACATCCCTTTTCAGATTTAAACTCCCTTTGCTTGTATAATAACCTCCACTCTTCTACGACAGCTTTGCACTGGACATGGAAGCGTAGCTGTAGGGATTTGTTTGTTCATCCAAAAGAGCATTAGTGAAGTCTGGCGAGGAGGCCTGGGATGCAGTCAGCGTTCTAGTTCATCCCAAGTGTTCACTAGGGTCACTCGAGTTCTTCCTCGGCTTGGTCAGTCCAATTTTGCACAGAGACATCGGCATGCTGGCGCACGTTCGGGTCAGTTAGAGTTAGCCACAGAGTTAACGTTAGCTATGCTGAACGTACAGTGATGGATTTATTATTCGTATTAATCAACTCGCCCACACAAGCCGTCTAGTCGAGAACATGTGAGAGAACGCGCCAATTCCAGAAGGTGTCCATTTAAAACTAAACCAAAGACTGCACTATTGGCGTGTTTTTCTTTGTGGATTTTTACACAAGTTTACTCCTCTCATTACCACTACATACTCTGTTCAATTTATTTTTTCCCATTGTTAAAAAATAATTTAGTTTCTGCCAAGCACCAGAGCTTTCCCGCCTTCATCGAAAGAAAACACCAGTCCTTATTTAACTCTCTCGAAAAAAACAAGTTTCTCTTCACTAAGTATATTTAAGCAAAAACTGCTTTGATGTTAGTGTGAGATGCTGCAGCTTTAGCACTCGCGGCTCATTACCAGTCCCACTGCCTGCTGCAACACACATTGGCTTTTAGTCAGATTAATTAGCATGCAGAAATGATGTGTGACCTTTTCAGAGCTGGGAGCATGTAGGTGAGTGGAAAAGCTTCCCAGATAACATAAAGAGCAGCACAAACCAGACATATTCTTACATTTAAACACGTCATGGAAAAAAGGTGCTAGCCAAATACACACAGTTAGTTCTTAGAACAAGGCTGCACATTTGACTTGCACTTGCTCAGTAATGACTTGTCCACTCTCTCTCTTTGTTTATTTTTTTAATTATTGCATTACATGAAGCCTCTTGAGAATTATTTCCTGCTGTGCTACATAGTTTGAATATCTGAGAAGATTTCATACTCTAAAAAACTCATACGTGGATTTTCAGAACGTGCGCGTGCGCGCGCGTGTGTGCGCGTGTGTGCGCGTGCGCGCGTGTGTGTGCGCTCGCGTGTGTGTGTGTGCACCTCCTCTATTTTTAAAATGATCTTTTATAATGCAACATGTACAATGTGGAGTGGTGCAGTGTACCACATATTGTGTATCATAGAAATGTGTTAAGGTATAATATTTTAATATGGCACACAGAGAGAGGCAGAGTGAAAGAGACACATGTACACATACACACATGTACAGAGAGAGAGTGACACACACGCACGCACACACACACACGTACAGAGAGAGAGACACACACACGTACAGAGAGAGAGACACGCACATACAGAGAAAGAGAGAGAGACACACACATACAGAGAGAGACACACACACATACATAGAGAGACACACACACTGTACAGAGAGAGCGAGACACACACACAGACACACACACACACGTACAGAGAGAGAGACACACACACACACACACACACACACACACACACACACACACACACAGAGACACACACACATACAGAGAAAGAGAGAGAGAGACACACACACACATACAGAGAAAGACAGAGAGAGACACACACACACACACTGTACAGAGAGAGACACACACACACACACACACACAGACATACAGAGAGAGAGAGACACACAGACACACACACAGAGACACATAGAGAGAGAGAGACACACACACACAGACACACACACAGAGACACATACAGAGAGAGCGAGACACACACACACACACACACACAGTCACATACAGAGAGAGAGACACACACACACAGAGACACATACAGAGAGAGCGAGAGACACACACACACACAGTCACATACAGAGAGGGACACACATAGACACACACAGAGAGAGAGAGAGAGAGAGAGAGAGAGAGAGAGAGAGAGAGAGAGAGACACACAGTCACATACAGAGAGAGACAGACACTGAGAGAGAGAGAGAGAGAGAGAGAGAGAGACACACACACACACACACTCACATACAGAGAGAGACACACATAGACACAGAGAGAGAGAGAGAGAGAGAGACACACACGCAGTCACATACAGAGAGAGAGAGAGAGAGAGAGACACACACACACACTCAGTCACATACAGAGAGAGAGACACACACACACACACACACACACACAGAGTGACACACACACACAGAGTGACACACAGAGAGAGACCTACAAAGAGAGAGAGGTTAAGGTATAATGTACGCACGCATGGCACACTTCAGCTAAACGGAAGGAATCTGGCTCTTCGGCAGACAAACATTAAAAAGAGGGGAAAAAAAGGATCAAGAGGAAAGTCTATTCATTCTGGGGAAGCTGTAGATACAATAGAGATTTGAGATTAGAGCAAGCTGCAGTATCACACACTCGAACACATACAGCATTAATGATTTCACGATTTTCCATTAATCTTTTTATATGTATGGCCAACCAAGAAAGATTATTGCACTTTACATTTATTTCCCTCCTTCATTTTTTTTTTAATCATTTCAGATAGATTCCTTTAGAGTTCTCAGATGTCTTCGGAAGTTTTTTTTCCCCCTTCTTTTTCTCTTCCTGGTCAGATATGCACGTCTGTGTGAGGAGAGATGGATGATGGCTGGTTCACCGGGAGGCGAGAGGGGCACCCGACCCGAGCAGGGCCTACAGCCTATCATGCAGAATTAATTTCGTGCTGCTTAGTGCCCAATGCTCTTGAAAATGTGATTTGTATTAAGGCATTGATATGCTAATCCAGACAACTCCCCTCCCCCCTCCCTCCCCCCCACACCCCCAAATACGAACAAATCCAATTTAACTTTTTTATTATAACACCGAAGCCTCGCCTCGCCTCAGCGAGCACAGTCTCCGCCCACTGCTTCGCCGTCAGTCAAAGAGAGCGAGCGAGGAATTGAAAGATTGAAAGGAGAAAAGGGAAGAGAATGGTACACAGACACCTGATATCGTTACGTAACCTGACCTGAAACTGATGTAAGAACCACCGAGCACTCAGTTTAAACTTTTAACATCTTTTAGTTTTACTAACGCCATTCATTCATACATTCATTTCTATCGTTTAATGATTTAAACGAGTGCTATTTGGTGTAATTTCTAATTAAACGAAATAGCTCAATGCCATGACTTGGATCCGGCTGCCGTTGAGTTTAATGCCTCTCGGCACACGTGCGGCGCACCACGGTCGCTTTTTGAACACGGCGACTTCTGCGGCACCGAGCAAACAGTAATGAGAAAGCAGAAGGTTAAGTGGAAGTGCACACTAGAGAGTGTGCACAGATAGGGGTGAGGTGTCGATGTGTTTTAGTGCTCTCGCTAATTAGCTCACATTAAAGACCCATTTGCACTAATGGGATGCACAAGAACTCTGCTTACGCGGCGTAGATGTAACGTGTCCTCTACACACCAGGGCTATGCCAGTAAAATGTGTTCAGTTACAGTATGTAACGTTCTTTGCTTACAAAAGCACAAGATAAGCATGTCATGACTGAATAGTAACAATTCTTTATTTTCTTTCATATTGTTTCACGTTACAACATTTGACCAGACGCATTTACTCTAAACAGATACGTCCCCAGTACGGAAATCAAGAAGGGGAGAACGAACACTTCTGTATACTTTTAAACAGACTTGTGTTTATATCAGAGAGAGAAAGTGAAAGCTGTATGTAAGAGAATGAAAGTCTGAGCTCATGCCTGTAGTCCGTCTCTGGTCCAGTGAGCTGCCTTCAGTGTAATAACAGATAAAATACATGTGACTTAATAATCCACAGAAGCTGAGCTTGTCCATGTACAAGACCCCCCCCCCCACACACACACACTTTGATGACTCCTGCATATTTATACATTTGTACATTTATTTTCTAATTGAAGTGTTGAATGATTTATACAAATTGCTCAATACATTGGTGCCACTGAGGTCATGCTGCAATGATGTCAAAGCTGATTCATCATAACGGCTCTTTGAGCTGCTGCACGTGTCAAAAAGGCCAAACACTTTGCAGTCCACTTCACTCCTCATCCTCTCTCTCTCTCTCTCTCTCTCTCTCTCTCTCTCTCTCTCTCTCTCTCTCTCTCTCTCTCTCTTTCTCACACACGCTCTCTCTCTCTTTCTCTGTCTCTCTCTCTCTCTCTCTCTCTCTCTCTCTCTCTCTCTCTCTCTCTCTCTCTCTCTCTCTCTCTCTCTCCAGCATTCATGCACGAGCTGCCCCACAGGTGCCGTCGGGGTGTGTGTCTGTTAGTGTGTGAGCGAGTGTGCAGGCGAGTAAAATGGACAGCATGAGGCAGCGGTAGAGAAGTATAGGGTCACTCTGGTGAGAGAATCAAATTGAAATTGCATGTACGCGGTCCCCTGGTGCCAGCCCCCAGGCACGGAGATTACAGTGATTTGCTGTTAGAGAGACATTTAACAACATGAAAAAGAAACATTGTGATATATAATACAACCAGGACCACGTTAAATTGTCCCCGTAGCCGAGACCTTCCCCACGGTTCAAACCGTTTCTGCCCTTGTTTTTTCCTGAACTCCTATGCTCTAGGGATGGAGTGATCATTAGCGACGAGGCAGGTCAGCGCTCTGATTTTCTCCAGCGATTCGGATTAGCATGAAGATCTGCGGTCCATTAAGGCTGCTATTAACCTCCTATTACTTTAACCTGATGCAGGGAACGAACTTTAAATCAGCTGTTCTTTTATGTTTTACAAAGACGCAGTTTCCTAAAGATGTGACTCAGTTCACTGTACTAGGATACCTGTGTTTGGGTTTTTTTCCCTATGATATCAGGGGACGTAACTCATTATTGGAGACACTGATTGACGTGTGTGTTTGTGTGTGTGCGTGTGCATGAGCAGGAGATGACTCTGGAAGAGCGGATGCTGATCACGGACCTCAATAAGTGTGATTTTGGCGAGCTGCATGCCATGCACCGGGAGAGAGTAGAGGCACGGAAGAACATGAGCAAAGAAGAGAAACTGGTGTGTACTTCAGTTTATTTTTTTTTTGTATAGCACTTTTACCAATGGACATTGTCTCAAACAGCTTTACAGAACATAAGAAATATAATATAAAAAGTTCAAGATTAATATTGATGAACAAGCCTGAGGTGACCGAGGCAAGGAAAAACTGCCTTAGGCGGAAGAGGAAGAAACCTCGAGAGGAACCAGACTCATAAGGGAACCTCATCCTCATTTGGGTGGCATTAGAGAGTTTAATTATAAATTGGTTTAAATTTTCTTTAGTCATATACAGTCTGACAATTGTGTATTGATTAGGAGGTCTTTGTCCACAAAGAGATTTGTTCAAGCAGACAAATTCCAGTCGTTTGTTCTTAACGTTACCATCCAATGTCCGTCTTTAGTATTGCACATTTCTGGCATCTGTTATCTTGTAGGTTATTAGAAAAATACTGCACACCAATCGCCTCTGCGTCTTTTCGCGAAAAGTTGTTGATAAATCTTTTGGCTATGATCTGAGGTGAAGGCTTTTATTGCAGTTCAGGTAACAGAGCGTCATCAAACAATGCAATTGTACAAACAAACGCATAATTAATAGAACGCTCGGAAACACGAGTCACACATCCCATGACGCAAAGCGTCACGTTTTTACAGCGTGGGATGTGCGACTCGTGTACGAGCGTTCTGTTAATTATGCACTTGTTTGAAGGTCAGAAGTCCCAATCTGTCAACAGCAAAGATTATATACAGTGCACGCTGGGCCTTATAGCTCAGGAGAGCAACAACCGACATGCGTTATATATCATAAGGCTACACAGCCACATCATAACAGACGAAAAGAGCTCTTTATTAGCTTTCAAGTGCCAGCAGCCTCGTGCCACAGTGATCTACAGTGGCGGTTAAAGCGATGCTCCAGGTGCTACTGTGGAGTTTATATTTACTACACTTTCTGCAGGTCAGAGACGTTGAATATTCCATCTTTCATTCAGAAGAATTTATTGATTTGTTTTTAACATTTGGTGAATTCTGTAGTATTATTTATTAGCAACATAAACCTCTGTAGCATTTCAGATTTTTTTTTTTATTTCGCAATTAAAGGAGAAATCCAAATATTTTGTGAATGCACATGGAAAAAAATGTTGGCACCCTTCTATTAAAGAAAGAAAAAAAAAACCCACCCCAAAATTCTATTGAACATACAGTATGTGGAAAGGGCTGAAACATGCCAGGTGGAGAAGGCACAGTTTAAAATGTCAATAGCTGTGGACAGGTGCAGTAAGTGTCATCGAGAGTTACAGAAGATTCTCGATTGCAATGATTGCCAACAGATATTAACTTAAGGGTACTGTCAGTTTTGTCCAGGCCATTTTTATTACACTTCTGTTACACCACAGTTCAAAAGTAATCAGTTTTCAGAAAATTTGTCAGTTTCAAGTTATTCAAGTGACCTTTGTGGGTTTTTCTTTCTTTCACTGAATGACACTAATCATTTTATCCATGCGTGTATTTTTTTATTTTAATTTAATTTTATCTTTTTTTAGTCTTAGAAGCAAGTCATTCAGCCAGCAACGAGAATTGAATGGAATTGCGAAAGACTTTTGCGCTTTTCATTTCTTTTGAAAGTCACTTCTACAGCAGGTCAGGATGGTTAATCATATACGATCGCACAGGTAGCTCTGTATCCGCCCTCTCAAAATTATTTTGGTGCTTTTGCGTTTCAATTTGGTGCAAAACAACACGAAACGAAGAATAGAAAAACAAACAATTTCAATATTAATATTAACTCACATACATAGAAATAGTACCTTATTGTTAATTCTTTCTTTTTTTAATCATCTTTTTTTTTCTTTCTTTCTTTTTTTTTTTGATCGAGTTCTTTACTCCAGTGGTTTGTTTGTGTGTCCTAGTGTTACTCCCTTAAACTGTTTTCACCCCTGTCGCTCCCTGCTCGCAAAGAAGACCAGAAGTGAAGAGGCTCGCTTGCTCTTATTACAACCCTGTTGGTCTACTGTTGTTCTCTGTATGCTGGTCTTCTTCAAACTGCCTTAACACACTTACAGCTAGATTTTTAACGGGGACCGAAAAGACTGAATCTATTTCCAATTTTTTTTTTTGCCATCTCTTCACTGGCTTTAACTCTGTTAAGTTAGAATTGATTATAAAATTCTTATTTATGTGTATAAAGCACTGGTCTAGCTCCACAGTACATACATTATTGACCTTTTCCATGTTTACTCTCCAACCAGAACACTGTCTTGTTTTCAACCGCTCCTGTCAGGGGACGAGAGAGTGTAAAGAAAAGAAAAGATTTTCTCGAATCCCCTTTAACGTGAGGTCTATTAAAATTTTTTTAAAAATGATTATGATGACATCATATGATGTCGTGTACAGCATTTTGGATCATGCATTGTTAAATAAATTAATAAAAAAATTGGACTTGACTACAGCTGCTGTGTCTCTAAAGAGGAGACATGGACTTTACAGTAATCATCTAGTGCTGCAAACACATGAAGCAGTAAACCGTGCTGGCAAAAAGCACAGATCAATAAACTAAGCCTCATTCAAACCTGTCGAAGCTCCAAGTCATGTTAAGACACTTCTATGTTTCTACACTCCAGGTTATTAAAGAGGCCAATCAGAAGATTCTGGAGGAGTACGGCTACTGTATGCTGGACAAGCACCGCGAACGCATCGGCAACTTTAAGATCGAACCTCCAGCGCTGTTCCGAGGCCGAGGAGAACATCCTAAACAGGGCATGCTGAAGAAGAGGATCCGGCCGGAGGACGTTACCATCAACTGCAGCCGGTAACAGCACACGGGGGGATACAGACCTTTTGCTAAACCCTTCTTGTACTGTGTCTTTTAAACAGAACTATGTGCTTATGCTTGTATTTATTTTTCTATATGGATGCTGCTCCATATTTGTGTGTGTGTTGTGTGAGAGGTGTTTAAGCCTATACTTTTCGGTCCCCGTTAAAAATCTAGCTGCAAGCCAAAAGTAAAAACTTTTGAAATGATGAACTTTTGATATTTTCTACTGTATATACATGTTCAGGGAAAAACTGACACTTTTTTCTCAATCACAAAAGTTCCCACAAGTTACAGAGTTTTATGATCCATTCGGAGCCCCTGACCTACATGTACATTTGTAACCTAATGCACTTCTGGGAAAAACGTGACTACTACGTATTAAAGTAAAACTATAAGGGTTTCGCTTTGATTTATCAACAGCATCCTCACGGATGTCAGCCGTGGCATTTAAACACGAGCCCCGTCATCATCATTATCTCCGTTCAAGCGAACCCCGTGGGAGATGATCAGCGATTCATTCAGTCTGCATTTTTCTGTGTCTGGATTTATTTTTAGTCGTCACGGTCGTATTAGGTCATTTTAAAACCTCCAGTCTGCTGTGTTTTGATGATGTGACGGCTCAGGTCGAAATCTGGAGAAAATCGCTCTCAGTCTGCAAAGATTTGGACCTGCTTAGGCAAAGTAATGACTACTGCGGATGCTTGCAGGCAGACCGCCAAGGAAGTAGTTGATATGACTGGCATGTTGTTGTGTTGAATTATATTAGTGTGTTGTTCATATGAAGACACAGTGACCTCTACTACTCTTGTGTCTTACCGTATAAGGTTCTAGGTTGGATACATACCTGAAAGACGGCGCCGGTATATTTTCTAAATACGGATTAAGGTTTAAAGTTTAGCCCAGAAATAGAACGTGCACATGCAGGTTTCTTCACACCTAATATACAAAATAAATGTTTATTGTCCAGCCATAGTCTTTGTATGTGATTTTTACTGCCCCGCAGTGATTCACGTATTCCAGTGCCCCCTGCTGGTCACAGCTGGAAAGAGGTACGGCATGACAACACTGTAACCTGGTTGGCTAGCTGGACCGAGAACATCCAGGGTTCCTGCAAATACGTCATGCTCAACGCAAATTCCAAACTGAAGGTACAATCTCACCCTCTCCTTCGTGGTGATTTCTCTCTCCACCCTCACGTCCCCTCTTTCACCCATCCTTTCCCTTTTTCCTCCTCACTTGTTATTTCTTCTAAGCATGTCAATCTGTATTTGCACCCCTTGGTTAATAGATTAGTTATGATGACATTTAGCTGTAGTGCCGGGTGCTGGTTAATCAAAACAGACCAGAGAGCGAAGTGTTTTCTGCGCCAGCGTGTTTCATCCCGTCCGCCTCGCCGCATGCTTCATCTTGTCATTTGTCTCGCTCCATTCGCCGCCTTTCTCACACACAATCAAATCAGGATGCAAAGCAATCAATTCCATCATTACTCAATTACCCACATGTCACAATAAGCGCGGTTATTCCCACAGGACCGAAGCTTTCGAATGAGTTACGAGCTGCACCTTCCCCTCTCTTTTCTTCTATTACTGCAGCTCTGCCTCACTGCCTACGACTTTTTTATTTTTCTCTCTTGCCTCTTCCCAGTGTCTAATTTCCTCTCTATAGTCATAAGCATATACGTAGTTGCCGGTTACCATGGCAACATGCGATGTGTAGAGGGCAGCCATATTGTTTAGACCATTCAATTCCTGCAATTATCATGCTTAAATAAATCACAAGCTAATCTCTGAACCAGAGGTGAAAACTGAACTGTAGGTTATTAGAAAAATACTGCACACCAATCGCCTCTGCGTCTTTTCCCAAAAAGGCGACGCAGGAGGTGTACGCAAGGGTGGACACACTATGGACATACATGTATAAGAGCTCTAATGTGCTGCCCAGTCCCATGTTTTAGTTGCATGGTATCCTAATTAACTATGAAATAAAGGTGGTAGATATCATAAGGTCATAATGTATAGACAGCTAGTTAATTGCATTAAGGGAAATAAGTATGTTTATGAATTCCCAAGGAGAGGATGACTTCCTGAGGAAGACTGTTTTATCCTCCTCTTTAGGAGAAATGACTAATAAAAAGTTGGCCTCCGCCTCGCCGCATGAAAACTGAACTGGCCGAGACCCAAAAGCAAACCATGTAAACGTCACTACTTTATTTGTTTATACTCCCATATCCGGCGTGAAGATATCAGGTGTGTAGAACTTAGAACTGTAGAAAAGTCCATACATGATGCATGAGGTAACGTAAGGTCGCTTTACGTCACACATCCTCACATCCAGTGTATTAGGAGCTGTGCATGTGTCAGCAGATCTCTGGTGTAAGGGGGCAAACATGATCAGTGCTTATTTATTAACAACCTTAACTGAGGCCATGGTATCTAAGTATTATGTACATGATTCTTGTTAATTACTGCTAGCTGAAAAAAAGAAATGGTATATAATCATTTTAAAGAAATTGTTACTGATCGTCTCAATACATTTTAACGTATTGCAGGTATTGTCAATTTATTTCTTTATTCCAAGTAACTTTGACCAATTTGTGTTAATATTGCATCATAATTTAAGACAGAAAAGAACATTTTACAAATTGAAAGATAGAAATTTTCATTCATCCGTTCATTGAGATATTGAAGTGTATTGTAGTGTTCAATACAAAATTCAAATAGTCATTTTTATTTCGGGGGGAAAACACTCTATGAAAATGTAGAAAAACGATCATTTGGTTTTGATCATACTCTACGATCTCTAAGTGTGTCGTGACCAAATGCAACACGGTATCAATATTAATTCGGTTCAATTTATTTGTAAAGCGCTTTTAACAATTTTCTATTGTCTCTAAGTATGGAAACAGAAGAGAGAGAAAAAGAAATAAATATATAATAATAATAATAATAAGAAGAAGAAGAAGAAGAAATAAGAATGATAGAAGTGAATATATACAATTAAATGTAAACATTAACTTAAAACTGAAAATACTATATATCTATTCCTAGATATAAAGATATATTATTTTGTGTTACTAATGTCTTTATTATTGTTGCAAATGTAAAGATTCAGTGCAACTTTGTAACGTCAAATCAGACGTCAGAGTTTCTCATTTCTATTAATAAAGGTTAGATATCACACAAGATGATATCAAAAATCAAAAGAAGTGTATTGCATCACAAGATTGATTTTGCGATATTTCCCAGCTCTGGTTAACGATGATCTTCATGTTATTGCATCGTGTTTCAGGGAGAGAAGGACTGGGAGAAATACGAAGTGGCTCGCAAGCTAAAGACGTGCGTGGATGCGATCCGAGCTCAGTACCAGCAGGATCTGAAGTCCAAACAGATGGGAGTAAGGCAGAGAGCTGTAGCCCTCTATTTCATCGACAAGGTCAGTTGGGCCGAGAGAGAGAGATTGTGGGCGAGCGAGCAAACACATTTTCTCTCAACCTGGGCTTTAAATGTAAACCTGTAATGTTTATCTTTAAGGTCTTTGACACTAGAGTGTATTGTACAATATTCGGATCGACGGTTCCTCCACAGTTCTTTTGTTCTTTTCATCACTGACTTGACTGTGTGTACTACGAGTACAACTTCCCTGAACTTAGTGAAGATTCTTCATGGCATGGAGTCTAAAAGATGTTTGAAACATTCCTTTGAGATTGTGCTCCATGTTGACATGACTGCATCACGCAATTCCTGCAGGTTTTTCAGGTGCACTTTCATGCTGCGGATCTTGTTCCATCTCATCCTAAAGCTGTTCTACTGGATTCAGATCAGAGACTGGGAAGACCACTGAAGAACACTGAACTCGGCGTCATTAGAAGAGGGTAAAATGTGGAAATGAAGCGATGCACATGTTCAGTAATAACACCCAGCTCCAAAAGTGTAACAAGACCAGCCTGGACTGGTGACACAAGGCAGGTTGCGTCCATGCATTCATACAGTCGGAGCCAAATTCTAACCTTATCATCTGTGTGCCTCAGCAGAAATCAAGATCAGACCATTTTTCCAGTCTTTACATACTGTAGCCAGGGTTGGTGTTTGTGCTCACTGCAGCCTCACCTTCTGGTCCTTGGCTCCCAGAGGTGACCCTGATGTGATCATCTGCTGGTGTAGCCCATCAGCTGCTTTTCTGGTTCCCACAATTGTGCAGAGTGATCATCTGAATTACTGTAGCCTTTCTGTTAGCTCCAGCCAGTCTGGCTAGTCTCTGTTGAAGGTTCTCTCTCACCAACAGGTTACTGTCCATTTGTATTGCACCATTCCGAGTAACCAGAGACTGCTGTATGTGAAATTCCTGGAGATCAGCAGTCCTAGAAATACACCACCAATCAAACAAAGCAGTATCTGATGTGTGTGAAAAGAATCACAGAACATTATACTTCCTTGCATTGCTTAGAAATCCTTCAGGACCGATCACATCATGGAATGAACTTCCCCTAGATTTCTAAACAGTCACTGGCTGATTTCAAACCAGGTCTAAAGACCTCCTTCATCCTGAAGTCCATAAACCTGCACTTTTTAGAGAAAACAATTCTCTATATTGTCTCCCAGCAGGGTTTTTAGACTGCTGTTATATTTAGTCCATGACCTACTGATACAGTAAAGATTCATTCATTAATTTAGGCTCATCAGTGTCATACTTATCGACATGACAAAGCACTCCTGTACGTGTAAGTCACTCTGAATAAGGGTGTCTGCCAAATGCCTTAAATGTTGATCAAGTTTCTTGCCTGTTGCTGGGTGCAGTATGTGGCAGAATTAGAATTCAAGTGAAAAATGACACGAGTTACAGTTTAATACAGATTCCTCGCACGTCCTGTGAAAAATGCCATGTTGATGTATCATCACATCTGGTGTACAGCGGGCATAAGGGCGTTGGGTTTGGAGGGAAAGATTTGTACCACGTGCAGTGCATACATACTTTTGAGCAGCATTGATTTAGAGTGTTTTCTGTGTTTAACTATGTGTTCTTTCACAAATCGTTCGTCACAAGGTGCCTGAGTCGACACACTGCAGCAACGGATAAGACGGAACTCGGGTCGACATCCAGACTTTAGTCATTTAATTTTTTTTTTATTTATTTAACACAATCTTTTCCACAAAGTGGGCATGGGATTTTTTTTTTCTTCATCTGTGCAGCTGTTCACCTTGTCCATCTAAGTCAAGCATTCACGCTGTCGTGCATGGAACACGTTTGAACTCCTTGGATCCCAAATACAAAGACGTACTATAGAGTTGCGCGCTTGAAACATTGCGGCAACAATTTAGTGAAGTCTGACACATTTGTGAGCGATGGTCAGGCATCGACAAACGTTTGGTCATATAGTGAGTCTAAGATACTTGCGGACTTTCTTCTAACGTTCTGTTAGATACTGAGATCTGTACTGCAGAGGATCTGTGACCAGGTGTGTGTGTGTGTGTGTGTGTGTGTGTGTGTGTGTGTGTGTGTGTGTGTCCATGCAGCTGGCTCTGAGAGCAGGTAATGAAAAGGAAGAGGGGGAGACGGCGGATACAGTGGGTTGCTGCTCTCTGCGTGTCGAGCACATTACCTTACACGACACTCTCGGCGGCGATAAATGCGTTGTAGAGTTCGACTTCCTGGGTAAAGATTGCATCCGTTACTACAACAAGGTTCCTGTCTCGAAAAGGGTAAGGGGTCTTGTGCATAAACATTTTAGCTGATCCCAGCAATCCCAGCTGCAATAAATAGTTGTTTAGCCACTCAGGTCCATACCGTCTCACACTGCGAGTCAGCTGGAGGTCTAGTGTAGAAAGCATATTAAAATATCTTGCTATAGAAAGCAGCTTGAGTCGAGGCTCTTTTGCTATAATATATATATATATATATATATATATATATATATATATATATATATATATATATATATATACAGTATGGTAATTATTGTTTTGCTTCTTCTATGGTAGTATAAGAAGGCACATTAATTTAGCAGGTGCAAAAAGGAAAAAAAAATAAGGTTTGCTTCAGCACTGTTTGAGAACACAAGCTTTCATTATTTAAATGAGAACATTTAAACAAAAAGTCATGAGGTGAGTAATAATTAGTGCCCTGCATATTTAGCAGGTTGATTTAGAGTAAACAAGAGTTGTTGAAAATGTCAGGTGTAATTGAGAGGAGACGTAATTTGCAGCCGCCCGTCTTTCCTCTGCCTAGATGAATAAGAATCGGCGATCCTGATGGTGGCATCTGTTGCCAGTGGATTCTATGAGTGTGTCATATCGGTTTGTTCACTCTATCAGCTTGTGCAATGATGCAGTGCCTGAAAGGCAATGTGTGTATATGTATCTTGTGTATATGTTGTGTATGCGTATATATGTGGTTTGTATGTTGTGTGTATGTGTATATATGTGTGTGTGGTTTGTATGTTGTGTGTGTATATGTTGTGTGTGTATGTTGTATGTGTATATATGTGTGGTTTGCATGTACATTGTGTGCATGTGTGTATGTTGCGTGTGTATATGTTGTGTGTGTATGTATATATGTGTGTGGTTTGTATATGATGTGTGTATGTTTTGTGTGTGTATATGATGTGTGTATATGTTGTGTATGTGTATATATGTGTGTTGTGTGTATATGATGTGTGTATGTTGTATGTGTATATACGTGTGGTTTGTATTTTGTGTATGTGTGTATATGTTGTGTGTATGTGTGTATGTTGTGTGTATATGTTGTATGTGTATATATGTGCGGTTTGTATGTTGTGTGTGTGTATATGATGTGTGTGTGTGTGTATGTTGTATGTGTATATATGTGCGGTTTGTATGTTGTGTGTGTGTATATGATGTGTGTGTGTGTGTGTATGTTGTATGTGTATATGTGTGCTTTGTATGTTGTGTATGTGTGTATATGTTGTGTGTGTGTACAGTATGCTGTGTGTATATGTTGTGTGTGTGTGTATATATGTGTGGTTTGTATGTTGTGTGTGTCTATATGTTGTGTGTCTGTGTGTATATATGTGTGGTTTGTATGTTGTGTGTGTGTGTATATATGTGTGGTTTGTATGTTGTGTGTATGTTTATATATGTGTGGTTTGTATGTTGTGTGTATGTGTATATATGTGTGGTTTGTATGTTGTGTGTGTGTGTGTATATATGTGTGGTTTGTATGTTGTGTGTGTGTGTGTATATATGTGTGGTTTGTATGTTGTGTGTGTGTGTGTATATATGTGTGGTTTGTATGTTGTGTGTATGTGTGTATATATGTGTGGTTTGTATGTTGTGTGTGTGTGTGTATATATGTGTGGTTTGTATGTTGTGTGTGTGTGTGTATATATGTGTGGTTTGTATGTTGTGTGTATGTGTATATATGTGTGGTTTGTATGTTGTGTGTGTGTGTGTGTATATATGTGTGGTTTGTATGTTGTGTGTGTGTATATATGTGTGGTTTGTATGTTGTGTGTGTGTATATATGTGTGGTTTGTATGTTGTGTGTATGTGTATATATGTGTGGTTTGTATGTTGTGTGTGTGTGTGTGTATATATGTGTGGTTTGTATGTTGTGTGTGTGTGTGTATATATGTGTGGTTTGTATGTTGTGTGTGTGTGTGTGTGTATATATGTGTGGTTTGTATGTTGTGTGTATGTGTATATATGTGTGGTTTGTATGTTGTGTGTGTGTGTGTGTATATATGTGTGGTTTGTATGTTGTGTGTGTGTGTATGTATATATGTGTGGTTTGTATGTTGTGTGTATGTGTATATATGTGTGGTTTGTATGTTGTGTGTATATATGTGTGGTTTGTATGTTGTGTGTGTCTATATGTTGTGTGTATGTGTGTATATATGTGTGGTTTGTATGTTGTGTGTGTGTGTGTATATATGTGTGGTTTGTATGTTGTGTGTGTGTGTGTGTATATATGTGTGGTTTGTATGTTGTGTGTGTCTATATGTTGTGTGTGTGTGTGTATATATGTGTGGTTTGTATGTTGTGTGTGTGTGTGTATATATGTGTGGTTTGTATGTTGTGTGTGTGTGTGTATATATGTGTGGTTTGTATGTTGTGTGTGTGTGTGTATATATGTGTGGTTTGTATGTTGTGTGTATGTGTATATATGTGTGGTTTGTATGTTGTGTGTATGTGTATATATGTGTGGTTTGTATGTTGTGTGTGTGTGTATATATGTGTGGTTTGTATGTTGTGTGTGTGTGTGTATATATGTGTGGTTTGTATGTTGTGTGTGTGTGTATATATGTGTGGTTTGTATGTTGTGTGTGTGTATATATGTGTGGTTTGTATGTTGTGTGTGTGTGTGTGTGTATATATGTGTGGTTTGTATGTTGTGTGTATGTGTATATATGTGTGGTTTGTATGTTGTGTGTATGTGTATATATGTGTGGTTTGTATGTTGTGTGTATATATGTGTGGTTTGTATGTTGTGTGTATGTGTTTGTGTATGTGTATATGTTGTGTGTGTATATGTTGTGTGTAAGCATATACTGTATATGGGGTCTGTATGTGTTTGTGTATGTTGTGTGTGTGTGTGTTATGATAAGCGTTGTAATGACGTGTGAGACACACACCACCCACTATTAGGAGACTGACAGGTCCATGAACGAGTCAATCACAGCTGCACTATGTTCAATCAGCGAGTGAAGTAGATCCTGCCAGAAACTCCCTGACTGTTTGACAGCTTTGTCGTGTGTGTGTGTGTGTTCACCCTCCTTCACCCCCACCCTCCATTCCCTGCACATGGCTGATTAATTAGCATTGTACATAGTTTAGCCGTTAGCGAGAATAGAAAGGAGGAGTTCTCAATTATATTTGACATTTTCCACAAGATCCTGTTTTCTTCACCTCCTCCTGAATAAACTCTTTGTCTCTTTGGAAGTGCTGGAGCCCCGGGTTTGATAAACATATTTATTTTTTGTTTGTCTCTCACTCAGGTTTTTAAAAACCTCAAGCTTTTTATGCAAAACAAGCAAGAAACAGAAGACCTGTTTGATCGATTAAACGTGAGTATAAACCTCCCTCTTTATTCCCCCCCTTCATAATTTCTTGGCCTTTTCAGCACCACCAAGGTGCCTTAGGTGTCAGATCTGAAGCGGGTCATGTGTTAAACCGAACGAGAGCGTGCATATTAGCATATTATCTTTTGAAGTCCGTTCTGAAAATCAGCTTTGAGAGCTGGAGAGAAGGAAAGTGAACAAAGGAGAGAAGGCTGGAGAGGCAGGCCAGCTTGGTAATTGTAAGTGTGAGTACAGGGACATGGTAATTTGCTCTGTGCTGCTCTTTGGCACTGAATAGCACAGTCTCAAATCTCTGGCCTCTGCCATGTAGCTCTGCAGAGATTAGTACAAATCATATTACATGCTGCTTGTGTGGGATTGGGCAAATACCTGAACCTAGTGTCATTCGTGACTAAGATATTGAACACTCCGCTTTTCCTCCTGCGACTGCGCCACAATTCTGTGTGCGTGTGTTTTCTTTCTTTTTCAAAGCAGTAAAAATTTCGGCACGTTTGAAACGAATATCACTCCGGGGAGTCACAAGAGTGCTTCCACACTAAAGTGGGAAGTGGTTTGAAATCTGGATGATTTTTTTAGAAAAAGGCAGAAAGTGTTTTTTTTTTTTCTTTTTCTTTTGTCACCCAGCCAATCAGTCCACAGCTCAGAGAGCAAGTGAGTAAAACCAACACAGAACACGAAAAGTGAGTCGCGTTGGTAAATGAATACTGTACTGTATATAAGGAGATTTAAGGAGATGGAGATATTTGGAAAACAAAGAATAGATTAGGTGAATAAAGAGAAATCATTCTTTGTTCAAAATCGCATGCTAATTAGCTCGTAGCTTTTTTTGTTTTGTTTTGTTTTTTTATTTCCCCCCCAAAGGTGTTATAAGGTGGGGGGAAAAGTGTGACTAAGGTTTGTCTATTATGTCACAATCAGCGGAATCTTATTCGCACATCACAGGTTTTACAGATTAATAGGAAAAGGAGAAAAAAAACCCAACAACCTCTGACTTTATATTAAAGATATTCAAAAATAAGTTAGAACGTGAAGTGAATTTGAATCAGCTAGAGGTGATGAACTTTAGATAAACACAGATGATGCCTGTTTCAGAAATAACTGTTAAATAAATAACTGTTCGCATTAAGTTTCCCCTAACATTAGCACTAAATAACAGTAATGGAGCAACACTGCATTAGGAGCCGTACCAAACCAAATCGTTAATCATCATCTAAATTAAAATTCAGAACGGAGGCCGACTAGCACATTTCCGTATTTACACCTCTAGAGAGCAGAGTTCAGTAAGCGATCAACATGCTGAGACATGCCGTAATTAAATTTTTGCTAATTTATTTGGTTTTAGTCATGGATGTGAATAAACATTAGTCAATGCCGGAGAGTTTTATTAATATTTAAGCGAGCGTGTTGACTCACTTTGTGCAATGAGGTGAACCAAGTGAACCTGTGGGAACCAAAGGCCTTTTCTTTGCATTTTTCTATTTAAAAAAAAAAATTTTTAATTAATAATTGGCCAGTAATTGAACAGTTATCTGCACGGTTGCTTTCGTTTTTCAGAGTTCTGGGTTTTAGTGATGGAAAGATAAGAGGGAAGGAAAAAGGTGGCCTTGGTGTCGAAACTAAAGAAAGTACAGGGATTTCAAGGCTTAAATGTAGGACGTTCCTGTCTGGCCCACTCGATTATCTTCTCCGAGGTCACATGCAGACAGATTTAAAGCATAATTGATGGATGGCAGATTAATTTCTGTGTTTCATCGATTAGTCAAACTTCAGCGTATACGATGCTCCTGTGACGTCGTCTCCTGCTTCGGCAGCGTCTTGTAGTGTTGGGATTAGTGGAGCATGCGCACTAACCCCACTGATACCTGATATCTGATACCTGGATCTCTAGCGAATCATCCCTAAATAAAATAAAGCACAATTAAATTGCATTACTGTTCTGCAATTCTGTCCGCTCACACGGAGTCAGCTAAAATGGGATGAAAATGGAAAAAAAAATCTTTTTCAAAACCCTAGAGGGCATTTTGGGAAAAGCTCTCTTCCAGTGATCCACGACGGCTGTAGGAAACGAATGAAAGAGACTCGTCACAGAGCAGGCGTGTCAGTCCCAGGCTTCAGGCGTTCATTTACTGCAAAGAATTTACAACCAAGCACTAAACATGACAAGTTTATTTAAGATGCTTAATTTGTCCGGTTACTGATGGTACGGGGCGAGCTGTGATTCTTGTGCTCACAGCCAGCACAGATGTAAACAGCCTTAAATTAAAGCTGACACACTGCACTAACTTGTTATTTTGGCTTTGCACTCCAGCACATTTAAAGCGCAGTGGTGCTGCAGTACAGAGCCTGAACAACAACAACAAAAAAGTCACCGTCCAATTATTATGAAGTGCACTATATCTGTGTGTGTGTGTATAAAAGAGAGAGACAGAGCGAGCTGAGCTGCAGTATCTCTCGGGTCCAGATGTGTCCGTGATGATTCTGGCTTGCCTCTATGTTCTGTCAGGAGTTGCAGCCAGGGTCATTAACACAGATAAACACACTCCTGCTTGCCAGCCCTGTGGACGCCAAAATACACTCGCAGTTCACATCCCATGCTTTACTTTTATAGCCATTCAAGTGAATATATGCTATTATAGATCTGACATAGTGCATACACACACACATGTTGCACCTGGGAGCTACTTGACTACACATGGTGTGTGTGCAGAGTGATCAGGTGCGATGTGTAGGTGGTTGTGGTAGCTGCAGATTGCTCGAGAGCCTTTGTGTTGGACTGTTCAGTTAACCTGCGAGTACCCAGCTGGTGTCATTATGCTTTAGTCTCTTTCTGAGTGTCACAACTGCTTTTCATTTCAAATGCAGACGGTATGATGGCCCCCACTGCACTTTGGAGATGATCCCCAAAGTGACCATTCAGTCCCAGTGTAAGCAATCTCTAGACACACACACACACACACACACACACACACACACACACACACACACACACACACACACACACACACACACACAATGTAGCCCCCAACCTATTGGACTTCTGTTGACTTCAGCGTTTTTTCCCACTTGGCAGAAAATCCTCAGCTGCTTTTAACCTCACCCTCCAGGGGTTTCCTTAATCAACACTTCAAAAGCTCTATTTTTGTCCCCCAAAACAAGATAATTCCTTTTTTTTCAGCACACGTGTCTGCACAGTTGTATACTACTGTATAACCATGGATGAAGCTCTTGTATCCTAGATTAATCTGCTTGTGCACACCAACACTTATTCAAATGAAAGAAATGTCCCCAAATCACCACATATGGTAGGCAACTTGCCGTTAAGAAGCCGAGTAATGGGTTTACTTGTTTTTAGTTACACAATACCTGTACCTTTTAGTTACACAATACCTGTACCTTTTAGTTACACAATACCAAAACTTTGAACCCAGGGACTCCATAGAAGACATCGAAATCGATCTCGACTGTGGCTTGATTGTTGTTGGTGTGTGTGTGTATGTATGTATGTATGTATATATATATATATGTGTGTATATATATATATATATATATATATATATATATATATATATATATATATATATATATATATATATATATATATAATTAATAAAAATTGTAATGAAATAAAAGAATTTATTTATGCTTTTAATAGTTAATAAATATTACAATTAAATAAATAATTATATATTATAATTAATGTTATAATGTGTGTGTATGTATGTATATGTATATATATATATATATAATAGAAAAAGGGCCTTGACTCAAACTACTTTCTATAGCAAGATATTTTAATATGCTTTCTACACTAGAATCCCCTGGGATTATCAAACAAACTCTCCAGAGTCTGTCTTGTTGAAAGAGGTCAATGGAGAATGGTCAGTCTGGATCTAGCTGATAAAAAAGGCTACGGTAATTCAGATGATCACTCTGTACAATTGTGTTGAGCAGAAAAGCATCTCAGAATGCCCAAGATGCCAGACCTTGATCCTGATGTGCTACAAAGGCAGATCATCACATCAGGGTCGCCTCTGGGAGCCAAGAACAGGAAGCTGAGGCAGCAGTGGGCTATGGGTGAAGACTGGAAAAATGTAGCCTGGTCTGATGGATCTTGATTTCTGCTGTGGTACACAGATGATGAGATCAGATTTTGGCTTCAACATCATGAATCCATGGATTCATACAGCCAGGCTGGTGGAGGTGGTGTAATGATGTGTGTGGAATGATTTCTTGTCACACTTTGGGCTTTTCATACCAATTAATCATCACCTGAATGAAACAGACTGAGTGTTATTACTGACCATGTGCATTGCTTCATTTCATCTCTTCTAATGGCTACGTCCCAGCACTGTCTTGCGTGATGCAGTCACGTCAACATGGAGCTGAATCTCAAAGGCATGTTTGAAACGTCTTGTAGAATCCATCCATGCAAAGTGAAGGCCTACCCAGTGTCTGTTTTTTGTTCGATTCCTAGTATGATGGATATGACGAATAAACCGCCGTGTTTTTCTAAGGTAGCCAGTCTTCCTATTACTCCGAGAAAGCTGCTAAAATCTATTATACAATGTTAGATTTTATAATACTGTTAAAATTCCCCGTGCTGTGACTTCCACATAAAATTTTACTGAAAACCGAATGCTTCCCTCATGAACAGTGGAAAAGCATGAAGAAAGAAAGAAAAAAAAAAACCTTGGTCCAGTATATTTTATGGGCTATGTTTTATTTATGCGTTTGATTTGATTAGAACAGCACGTGCAGCTCAGTCATAAAGAAGCCAGATGTTCGAAACCACGAGTCAACAGTGTGTAAGGATCCAGATCAAAGCCAGGCTTTGAGAGGGCTGCTGGATTATTGGCATTCAGATTCAACCAATAAAATGATCTCAACGAGGGCAGACTGCAAAGCATGCTGGGGTTAAACCTGAGCAATAAGGTACCAAGCGCTCATGGAAGCAGACGTCAGGGCATCGTGTAATCAGTGCACAATAAAACGTGACGGTTCGACGTGCTGTCTATAGAAAATAAACAACAGTGGCAACAAAATAAAAGCAGATTATTTTCTTATCATCCCACATTCCAATGTGTTTAATGCCTCTTAGTCTACAGCTGTTTGCCAAAAGTTAGTGTTTTCTATTAAGGATTAAGGAATACTTTGGGTTTTTTAAATCCGTTTATAAACCAGACTCTTTTTTTTTTTTTTTTTTCTTTTTCTTCCCCTCCCTAAGTTGATAAGAAAAGAACTGCAGCTTCACATGTCACTGAGAGTGTGCTGTTTCTGTCCTGACTTTACTTTAGGTCAAAAAACTTAAAGGAAATGCTTAACCTGTTTCCGTGGACTTGAGACTCCATCCAAAGAATCTTACAGGAAGAATCGTCATATTAACGCTATGGTTTATTTATTTATTATTATTTTTTAAAATATATAAATTTTTTTAGAGCATTGATTTTAGAGTGTTAGATTCTGTGGCACACCTTCCATACAAGTGCATGTGCATAAGCTGTTGCCATGGAAACGAAAACGTATTTCGAAAAGAGCATGTTAATATAAACCTGAGATTTGAATTCGTCACAGTTCTAGCCGGAGCTGATGTCGGAGAGAGAATTCCTCACACCGTCTGACCAGTCAGATCAGATGGAATAATATATGTTGGGATTTGTATTGTTTTGGTTTGAAATAAACGGTTTTATTCCTAAACACTTCAATGTAATTGTTCAGCCAAGGGAACCGCTGAGAAAATACATTTATTTGTTTAAATGTTTTGTATTCAATTTCCAACGTGTCGTATACATTTGCCTGAAAATAATCTGGTTATTTTGATGCCAGAACTGACAAAGAAAGAAAGCTGAATGCTGAGAACTTGGAAGATTGATGATCCAGAGCTCCCCTTTGGCCTTACTGATAATTCTCTATAAATCTTAATCTTTTTAAGCATGCAGAATAAGTAATCATGCTGTTTTTCTTGTAGTACACTTTAATGATTGTGCGCTTAGATAAATGAGAGTGAGGATTTTGCTCGTCGCAGCTTCCTATTCATGCCGACAAACCTTGTTTTTGACTCTTGAAGATCTCCATTGTGTGCACTTAATGATGTTCATTTATCTTTTATAGCTTGCTTTTTGAGTGGTTTATTATTTATGCAGTATAAATATAAGCATTACTGAGGTGTTCACATTTCGAAGTCTCTTTCTGTAATAACGCCGTAATTGTTTACACGTTGCTGCAGATTTGTAGCAACATCCTGTTTATACAGAAATCTACTTTATTTTGCTTAAAAGATATCAATTATGGAACAATTTAAAGACTATTTTGTGAAAAGTATCAGTTTGATGGAACACTTTATCCGGCACAGTAACTGCATTTTGGTGGAGAAGAGCTGTAACGTGTCTTATTGGTCTGTTGTGAATAACGCACATGTTGAGGACAGTACACATGTTAATAATTCAGTTTTCTGCTTTATAACAGTCCTCTTCATGCTGACTCTGCTGAATTAAGTTATTTAACATGCTTACATATCGTTTCACATATAGTATGTATGCGTGCGTGTGTTTGTGTGTATATATAGGGAGAGAGAGCGAGAAATATGTATAATGTATTCCTATTTTTCCATTTGCATTTTTGTTGTAGTGAGATTGATCTTTCGAGTCATTTAATGTCTTGTTATTTAACTCCAACCCATATATATATGTGTGTGTGTATGTGTGTTATTTTTATCGATTTATTTATTTATTTGTTTATTTATTAATAACCATTTTATTTCTTTTTTTTTTCCATTTGATTTAGAAATGCTAGGTTCCAAAATAGTCTTGCACGTTCATATGTGGATATATATATATATAAGTCGTAAATAAATAGTATAGTAATAAATATATAATCTTTTTTAAACTTTTATTTACAATTTTCATTTTATTTATTTTGAGCTTAGATATTTTTTTCTAGACTCCAGAGTGTTTTTAAGTGTATACGTTAAAAAATAACAAGCAAATGAACAACGATAGCTTTGTGCATCGTGCAATTTATTACTTTTATTATCCTTTACTAATACACTGTGAAAATGGATGCATTCTGAATTTTGCTTGCATAATACATACTAAGGTACTATTTATTTATTTATTTATTTATTTATAGTGTTTTTCTTGTGCACTGTACATTATTTGAGTGACTTTTTTCCCCTCATTTTATACAACTGAGCAATTAAGGGTTAAGGATCTTGGCCAAAGGGATTAACAATTAAAACAATTTTGTTTAATGTATAAGTAGTTAAAATATAAAAACAAAAATCGTATTTAAATACTTCTAAGCTCCAAAAACTGCCTTTTGCAACCAATATCTTAAACGTTGGAGAGTCTGCTTGTGGCACTGTAGAACCACCGCAGACCCACGTTTCAATCTCTGTGCCACAGTGCCATCTAGTGCCATCCAAACCCACTGAGGATTATTATTATTATTATTATTATCATTATTTATGGAAAATACTTTACTGTGTGTGTTTCGAGTGTATAGGTGCAGTAATGTCTTCTCTGTCTCTTTTTCCAGACGGCATTGTTGAATAAACATCTGAGTTCTTTGATGCCTGGTCTCACAGCCAAGGTTTTTAGGACGTACAACGCCTCCATGACGCTGCAGCAGCAGCTCAAAGAGCTCAGCAATCGTAAGTCTCTCACTGACTGTAATTAACACTGTGCTGGATTTAGAACATTCATTTCTCCTTTGCTCAGCACGAGTCATTCCTATGATGGCATTTTCCGGACTTTATTCAAATGCAAATGCTAATTAGAAAATGCTAATTCAGATGTCTGTTCGCAATTACGTTTCCTTTACGAGCACGCCTTTA
Source organism: Tachysurus fulvidraco (assembly GCF_022655615.1). Lineage (NCBI taxonomy): Eukaryota > Metazoa > Chordata > Actinopteri > Siluriformes > Bagridae > Tachysurus > Tachysurus fulvidraco. The sequence continues at coordinate 19,650,449 of NC_062530.1, read as the reverse complement.
TTCAAGACGTATTTCAGACTCCGTGGCTGAGCAAAGGTGCGCTTGCCTTTGTGGTTTTGTGCACGGTACTGTACAGTGGGTGCCAAAATTAAATTGCCAAAAGCAGATCGGCATTTTTTTTTCCCAGTATTTCCCTACGCAAGTTTGCATTTGCATTTTCACAGGCACATTTGAGGCAGCCCTGTCAATCAAACTCTAAGGGCGGGAGTTTGTGGTCTCAGAGATGATGAAATCACTTCTTGTGGCAGTGGGAAAAAATCTCAGAGAAAACAAGAGATAGAGATGTTTTCCTGCTCTCCAAGAAGGACACTTGCCAAGCGATTAGTTCTCGATGTGGGCGGAGTTGCAGTACAAACAGAACTCGGCTTCTAGGGTCTTTTAACTCGCACTTGACCATAAGAACACATCGTTTCTACATTTTTGACTCTGTCCAGTCTAAAAAGCAAAATCAGGGCTCGTATTCATGAACATTCTCAGTGCAAAGAGTTGTGACACAATTCTTAGAAATGTGGGCGTTTAAAGAGTAAAGATTAAAACTATTCATTAAGCATCTTAACTCTTAAAAGAGCTCATAAGGTCAGAAATGATCTAATTTGTCACTACAACAGAAATATCCAAAGTAAATTAGGAGCTCTCTGAGATGATTCCCCGTCCTGGTCTTTAAGCCAGTGTTAGTCGAGTCTCCATCACCTGGAATTTCTTTCTCTGCCTGGACTGTACTGCTACGGTTCCTTTCAATTCCCCTTTCGTTTGTGTCGATATCAACACCTTACTCAAAACACTGACACGTCCACACTTTTTGACCCCCAGGTTTGCTCATGTGTTGATACAGTGACACTGAGCTCAAAGCTGTAACACTGAGGTGTGTGAGGATTTGTGTGGACAGAATTGGAGACAGAGGCTCTGCTGGACATTCGGAGTGAATATACAGTATAAGGCACTATATAGTTACACCTCATGCAGTGCTGCACTGTGATTGGCCCTGGACCTTCTCTCTCTCTCTCTCTCTCTCTCTCTCTCTCTCTCTCTCTCTCTCTCTCTCTCTCTCTCTCTCTCTGTTTTTGTCTCTGTCTTTCAGTCTGCTTCTCTCTCTCTCTCTTTGTTTCTGTCTCCATCTTTCAGTTTGCTTCTCTCTCCCTCTCTCTCTCTCTCTCTCTCTCTCCCTCTCTGTGCATTTGTCTCTTTCAGGCTGATTCTGTCTTTCGGTCTGCTTCTCTCTCTCTCTCTCTCTCTCTCTCTCTCTCTCTCTCTCTCTCTCACACTCACACACACACACTCTCTAAGTCACTCTGGGTCACCAGAATCTCCATGGCGATAAGGAGGTTCATATTTGGAAAGCTCAGAGCTCACAATTCAGGGTGACACTGACAACACAGCCAGCTAGCAGCAGCACGTAGGTTCGGGATGAACGACGACAGTAGATTCCTATCATCGACCATCAAGTCGGGCATTTTATAATCTGGTGTGTGTATGTGCAGCTTTAGGATGGACCACAATAAAGTGTCGTAGTTCTCCATGTCTTTTCTTTTTCACCTGTTCTGTATATTACAGGAACCTTAATAAGCTGCCGTCTAACAGAGCAGAGTCACAAAACATCTTTCTGTGATGTGTAATAGCTTCCTTTGTCCATGCTACTGAACAGATAACGCTGTAAATGGCTTGGCTCACAGAACATGAATGGAGACTTCAATTAGGAAAATAAAACAACGTGGTGTTTATCAGGAATTCACTTCAGTACAGGAATTTCGAGCCATCTTCAGAGCTGTCTCCATATACACATACACATGCACATGCAGTGTGTGGAATTTGTTAAGGAGCATAAGGAGCTTAGTTACAACTAATAACTCAGAATCTTTATTTAGTCGTAACCTCAGTTAACTTCTCTTCCTGACTGCGTTAAGCCGAAATATAAGGTAAACTAACTTGTGACTGCCGCAACAGGTAGGTAATAACCAGTTTCTGGTATGTTTCCACTCTAATAGTAATGTGTGTACCACATGTGTTACATACAGTATATCTGACCACATCAACTCAGAGGGCTGAAGGTGAGACTGTCATCAATCAGTATGGTTTAGGAGATCATGATCGGATAATGTGTGCTGTGTGTGCGCGTGAGAGAGAGTGTGTGTGCACGCGTGAGAGAGAATGTGTGTTTGTGTAAGTGAGAGAGAGAGAGTGTGTTTGTGCAAGTGAGAGAGTGTGTGTGTGTGTGTATTCGTGAGAGTGTGAGTGTGTGTGTGAGTGTTGATCATGCATGACAATCATTTATCAGCTTCACTGCCTTTCTCTTATATACAGCTTCAGATAACCAGGCTGAGAAGCTGCTGTCCTATAACAGAGCGAACCGTGCGGTTGCAGTTCTCTGTAACCATCAGCGGGCGGCGCCAAAGACCTTCGAGCAGTCCATGGCCAACCTGCAGGCTAAGGTGAGGAGAGAGTGTGTGTGTGTGTTTGTGTGTGCATACAATAGTACCTACTGCGGTTTGTTTTGAATAGAACTGAAGAAAAGCTCTAACACAGCACAGTGGAGTCCATCATTGTAACATTACTTACTTTATGGCTTATTTAGAGTCATTTGAGGTGCAGTGACACACAGCCCTCTAACATAACTAATAGGTTTATCAGTGACGTTGAGGGAGGAATTTGCATCTTTACTCACCCACCATCATTAGTAAGCTATATTAGTGAACATTCTATTGTGATTAGTCACACTTACACAAACTACAGTCACATCCAGGACATCCTGTTAGGAGTTTCATGCAGTTGGCCAACTCCCTAGATGTGTACAGGATAGAACAGAAGTCTTTATTTTGTCAAACATACCTTACAGCACAGTGAAACTCTTTCTTCACATACCCATGATACAGCGCCTCTGGAGCAGTGAGGGTTAAGGGCCTTTCTCAAGGGCCCAACAAAGGCAGCTTGGCAGTGCTGGGGCTTCAACCCCGATCTAGAGGGCTGCATTGGGATTGGGCTCCCGCGGGACCCAATGCAAATCTCGTGGAGCGGGCGGTTTCACCTTTGCCCTGGGCGGGAGAGGGTGGTCAGAAAATTTAGCGGGAGATCCGCGGGAGTGGACACAAACATTGCGGGTGCGGGCGGGAGTGGAACACGCAGCTTGCAGGCGTGGGCGGTCCTGGTCAGAAATTCAGCTGGAGCGGGCCGGTGAGGGTTTATAAAAAACAGTCCCGTGCAGGGCTCTACCCCGATCCTCCGATCAGTAACACAGGGCATTAACTGCTTGAGCCACCGCTGTCCATAACGCCTGAGTTTAACATGAACCATGCCAGACATTTCTGTGCTTTGTAACTGTATGTAGTATGAGTGGATCTGTTTATACATTGCTGTCACATGTGTGTCTTATTCTGCTTCTCTCTTTAAGATTGAGAGCAGGAAAGAGCAGCTAGCGCTGGCTAAAAAGGAGCTGAAGCAGGCCAAGAAGGAAGCCAAAGCGAACTCAGACAGCAAACTGCTTGCGTAAGTGTCCTTTAATGAAGTGAACAGTGTGCAATCAGCGTGCTTCTCGTTTTAATGTGCTTTAACGCGCATGCCCTTCCCTCCCCCTTCCTCCGAGGACATAAGGAGGAGTGCAACGTGGTAGGTTTATTAAAATCATCAGTTGTTTTCTCATACGGTTATGAGATATGCACTTTAATGCACTCTGTTTCTTTGTTTAGCCATTATTATTTGTTTAGCATTGCACACTTGGTGTTTCTCGCACCGCCTGTGTGGGAGCGGCAGATTCTAACAGATGATAGATTTATATCCTGTATTAAAATGCAGATACTGTGTTCATTCTTAAGCCCAAAAATACATTTAAAGTAACGGACGTTAAAAAATATTCCTGTATAAAATATACACATCATGTATATAATTCCTTAAAGTACTGAAGTTTGTAAACTATAGCGTACGATTTGTACGAGAGTCAAGGAAGCTCCAGAGTATTAAACACCTCCCGACTTTCTATGCACTGTAATAGATAGTGTTAAGACACGTGTGTGTGTGTGTGTGTGTGTGTGTGTGTGTGTGTTAGTGTGGTAGAGAAGAAGAAGAAGACAGTGCATCGCTGTGAAGAGCAGTTGCTCAGAATGGAGGTTCAGGCAACAGACAAAGAAGAGAACAAGCAGATCGCCCTGAGCACCTCCAAACTAAACTATCTGGACCCACGCATCAGTGTTGCCTGGTGAGGCTGTTACTTAAGGCATAAACCTCCAGCTTCCACACCATACCGTAGGCGACATTTCAGTTTAGTAGCCATTGAAGGCAGTGGACACATTTCTTTCGGCATACCCTTATTTTCTGACCGATGATGTAGAGAAGGATTGTGTTTAACTCCCCTGTTTCCTTTTACAGACAGTTCACCTCACTAGCTTCTTAAATGATTTATTCATCAGTTCTGTTTCTTTTAAATCATAATCGGTTTATGATTGATTCGTCAATCCACGTTGTCGTATCGAATCATATTGATGCAGATATTTTCTAATATTCTCTCGCCGTCACCTTTTGTATGTATCAGGTTCACTCCAAATAAATAAATTAATTAAATAGTAAAAAGGCAGAAAATCCCTTTTTTTTCTTCAAGGGCACTTGATTGACACATCAGAAAAGCGTTCAGCCTGCCGTCTGGATCTCGCACCAGTTCCAATCTGAATTTCTGAATGTCCAAAAAGAGTAAAATTGCCCTGCTTGGCATCCGGTGTCTCCCACTAGATAATCATGAGCGTTTGTGAGCTCACGCATGTGGAAGGAATGGATAATGCTTTCCACTGAGTGTGTGCCACTGCTGGCTGGCTTCACATGGTGGAAGCAGACCCTTATAGCCGGGAGAAAATCAGCAGAAAATGCAAACTGCTTCTGTTTTGTCTCACTTGATGTGACTGATGACATTAAATCTCTCTCCAGAATGGTTCATTTTAGCAGATTTGCTATAGATTGCAGGATCAGCCATGATACTGTGCCCCTGGAGCAGTGAGGGTTAAGGGCCTTGCTCAAGGGCCCAACAGTGGCAGCTTTGGCAGTGCTGGGGCTTAAACCCTGATCTGCCAATCAGCAACCTAGAGCCTTAACTGCTTGAGCCACTACGAATGCTGGTCAAATACTAGCACCACCTACCGATAAACAATATTAATATGGCAACCAGCAATTTTTTGTGTTTTTGCTATTGTACTTTAAAAAATGTAAATAATGTGCTATAATTTGCTGTATTTTTTCTTCTATTTTGCTTCATAGGTGCAAGAACATGGAGGTGCCACTGGATAAAATTTATAACAAGACTCAGAGGGATAAGTTTGCCTGGGCCATTGACATGACTGAGCTCGACTTTATGTTTTAATGCGTTTACAGTTCCACTTAAAACTTAACCTGAAGTTTGTATACAAGCATTTATAGACTCCAGCTTTTAGCATCAAAGTTTACTGCTTTTAGTTTGTGTTCTTATAACAGCAGTTTGTTGTTTTATTACTATCAATTTCAATAAATATTTGTACGTTTCTTATATTCAGTGTCACACAATCATTGCGACATGTTGGTTTTTCCACCTGGAGCAGGCGTCACTGTGGGAGTGTGTGCTCACTTCAGTGTTTATTGAAGGGGTGGGACTGCAGTTTGTGTTAGAGGACTGAGTGAGTGACTCAGATGATAATCCAACTAGGACAGAGAAGAGACTTGAAGCCTGCGTTCTTTGCGTTTTGAGGGATTACAGGTCCAGACTCGCTTGTGGCTGGAAGTGATCAGGAATGCAGGCCGAGGTCTGATCAGTATTATGAGCGCACTCTCTGTTTACAACATCTGTTTACATTTAACGATGGATGTTAAATGAAGCCATTGTAGAGAATGTGGAAATGTGGTGGTGTGTGAAAACACATTGCACATACTTATGTACATGGTGCTACAGTTTAACCATAAGCAGCAGGTTTGTTGTATGGTTGATTTACAGTGAGTTAGTATCCGTGTTCTTCTGATTAACATCTGTTTACAAGTCTCTGTACAGTGGTGCGAACATCTGCATGTTAGATCTAACACGTGTTTGTTGACCCCTCCTATGCAAATCATGCATACTACACTTTTAACCTTTCCAGCAGCTCAGATCGAATTAACTGTAGGGGAAAAGCACCAGGTGTGCTTGGTGTAGTGGTTACCGTCACTGTGCACCAGCTTTATCTAGAAGAAACTGTGCCAATTAAAAACAAGTGGACAGAACTACAGTCTCTTTAGTCAAAAAAAAAGGAAAAGGAGCTTTTTATCTTTAGTTTTCCTGTTTTTCCCCTTAAATTTACTAGGCACAGAAAAAGATCTAGAAACGATTAGCCCTCTTGTCCTCCAATGTACTTTTTTTAACGCACCCTCTGTGCCATATGATCAGGTGCTACATATACTTAGATGTGCTTACTGTTTTCATTAGCATTGTGAACAATAATGCATTTGTTGGTGGAAAAAAAAAAGAAATCTTGCTCCTGTTTTGTATGAAACCATTTTAATAGCACAAACTCAGTTAAAACTGGAATGGTTGGTCTTTGGCACACACAGAGAGTGCGCTCATAATACAGTCACAGGCCTCAACCATGCTGCTGGCTGGCCTTAAAGTGTGCTAAAAAAATGATATGCACTATCCATAAAGATAAGCCTCAATATTAGAGAACACTATCAGGAATATATCTATAAGTATTAGCTGAAATCAGTATAAAAAAAAGAACTATACAAACAAAAATCAGATCAGGTTAGATCAAGCTACACTACTGGGAAAATTTGCTGCTCTCAAAGTTTCCTTTATGCCATTGTAGCCAGGGAACCTGTTGAAGAGAATAGAGGAATTTAGGTCTACTGTAACTGCTGTACACTAAACAGTATTAAATAACCCATCCAATACAAAGCTTTGGTAAAATATTACCTTCATTAAGAGGCCTCGCCACCTTTGGCCTTGTTCTCTCCTTCTGCTTCCTCCACCCCAGCCTGAGTCATCAGGTCAGCGATGTTCTTCTCCAGGTCGTCGATACGTGTGCTCATCTCATCAAGTGGCTCACGTTAAGGAAGACAGACGAAGTACTATGCAACTGTGGATTATGGGAAAGCTGTACCTAAACAATGTGGCTATGATGAAATGTGTAGCCTAAAATAAGCTGAAAGAGCTCAGCAGGTAAGGTGGTTTGTCTGAATGGAAGAGACTCCAGAGTGTGTAGATTCAACACAGAATATAATTTGGAATGGTGTCTGTACAAACTAAACATACAGAATAATATTTAACATACTCCTCGGTATTAAACACTGAATAAGATCCCAGTCAGATCAAACCAAATAAGACACACAATCCATCAGTTATCAGTCAGTTTGTGGCTGATGACATCTTCGTAAAGAGCCATAATGGCCATATGAAATGCTGATGCTCTATTTCTGGTTAGACCCACATGGACAGCTTGGAGATACATGAGATCCCTGGGGACAGAAACACTTAGAAACCATAGAGGTGATTTTGGACTGCAGTGAGCAGATTTACACTTAAGCTTCCATCAGTGAACAGTTAAAAAAAAATACGTACACAATTACACTGATCTCTATAAATCTCTCTCTCTAGATAGATAGATAGATTAAATGCATATCACTGACAAACATTTGACGGATCCTACTTGTTCTGCTCATGCATGAAACCTGAACTATTATAAAAATCAGAGGATTCATCACTACTAGATGTGTGCGCCTGTATTTGTCCATGATCCGTGTTCAGTGATTAAGGATATTTCTTCCGATGATTTGATCTGACATGGTCTGAAATTTGTCCTGCATCTGCTGCAGCAACGTCTGCACCTGTCAAGTCACAACACAATCACGCCACCGAGTTACACTGTTCATTACAATCGACACATTATTATAAACTGCCTGTGCATAAATGATGCTATAACGACCATCGAATCAGACATTGTGACCGAGGAAACATGTAAAATACATTTCATAGTTGTTAAACATATAGTTTGTACATATAGTTTGAGTGCACGGTTACTGACAGTGCTGTATGGATTGCAACATAACCCACTCAGTCATTTCATTCTAGTCGATCAATCATCAGTTTAATCGCTTGCTGGGAAATTAATTCCCTAGAACTACAGATTATCTAATATAACTTCATTTCACAGAGCATCTACACACAGTATATAACAGAAAGCCTAGCACCTGAAGTGTTATGCTAGTTAGCACAGTGTTGTGCTAGTAAGCGCACATAGATATCTACACCTAGATGTCGCCTTGGGGTTCTAAAAATGCATCAAAACCGCCGCCAGCTTGGAACAGGGGTCTTGTACTTTGAATTCATGGACGATGCTGGACATTTGTGCTGTGTTTGAATGTTCAAATAAACAAAATCTAAAAACCAGACAGCATGAGATTACATTTCACAAGTGAGAATGTGTTTTATGATATTGAATGTTACAGAATTATATTTCTGGTTACGTTGGTTTGTCTCAGTCCTTGGTTAACGACCGCAGCTAATCCATGTTAGTTACCCATAAGTTTTTGACAGTTAGGAAAACCGACAATGTTTGTAAATTCCAAAGCTCTTAATAAGGACAGTAAAAATTGACTCATGCATTTATTAGATTGTCCTAGACTTAACACAAGCAGAATGATCTTTTATCAGATTACTTCACTTAAGGACATACTTAAGGACATTATGCTTGAAAAGGTTTTGGATCTTACGTTAATTAAAAAAAAGTATAACATGACTTGCTGTTAATTATTTGTTTTTATTGTATTTATATGATATTTGTGTTTTTGTAATTGAATTTTGGCCATGAAAATAGCTTTGCTTGCTGACATGGCATTAAATAAAATAATCTGAATCTGAATCTAAAGCAGAAGTAGGCTGTGAGGACATATTTGATGTTCGTGATCACATTGTTGAGACTCAAGATGGCATAGACAACCATCACTTTAGCTTAATTTCACTGAATGTCTCTACCTTTCAGAAGTTGAGACAACACCATGTCGCAAAGGTTCATACTCTGCAACTGCAGAGCAAAAGTCTAAGGAAGAAACTGTGTAGGTAGTTTTATTGTAGGGATAATAATAAACCAATACCATTTAAATGTTTAAATGAACACACAGTCACACCATTGTAGCAGTGTTGCATGCAGTAGTCTATAAGGTAAGTAGTGATTGTTCATTTGAAGTTTACTCAAGCGGAAGAATGTAAGTAATAAACACACACCTACTAGCACTATGCATTATATTTTGAAAAAGTAGATTATCTAGTTCCCGTTAGACCTTTGCCTACATTGACGATGATGCATTAAAAAGGAGGGGGTCCCCTGTTCAAAGATGGCTCTATTGACACATTCGTTCCAATGAACTGCCGTAGCCAAGGCGATATCTAGGTGTAGATGTCTATGGTTAGCGCAGTGACTGTTACGCTAGTCATCACGGTGACTGTTACGCTAGTCATCACGGTGACTGTTACGCTAGTCATCACGGTGACTGTTACGCTAATCATCACGGTGACTGTTACGCTAGTCATCACGGTGACTGTTACGCTAGTCATCACGGTGACTGTTACGCTAGTCATCACGGTGACTGTTACGCTAGTCATCACGGTGACTGTTACGCTAGTCATCACGGTGACTGTTACGCTAGTCATCACGGTGACTGTTATGCTAGTTAGCACAGTGATTATTACGCTAGTTAGCACAGTGTTATGCAATTTGGCGCAGTGATTGTTACACTAGTTAGCACAGTGATTACACTAGTTAGCACAGTGTTATGCTATTTAGCGTAGTGATTGTTATGCTAGTTAGCACTGTGACTGTTATGCTAGTTAGCACTGTGACTGTTATGCTAGTTAGCACAGTGACTGTTATGCTAGTTAGCACAGTGACTGTTATGCTAGTTAGCACTGTGACTTATGCTAGTTAGCACTGTGACTTATGCTAGTTAGCACTGTGACTTATGCTAGTTAGCACTGTGACTTATGCTAGTTAGCACTGTGACTTATGCTAGTTAGCACTGTGACTTATGCTAGTTAGCACTGTGACTTATGCTAGTTAGCACTGTGACTTATGCTAGTTAGCACTGTGACTTATGCTAGTTAGCACTGTGACTTATGCTAGTTAGCACTGTGACTTATGCCAGTTAGCACTGTGACTTATGCTAGTTAGTGTAGTGATTGTTATGCTAGTTAGCACTGTGACTGTTATGCTAGTTAGCACTGTGACTGTTATGCTAGTTAGCACAGTGTTATGCTATTTAGCGCAGTGATTATTACGCTAGTTAGCACAGTGATTATTACACTACTTAGCACAGTGATTATTACACTACTTAGCACAGTGATTATTACACTACTTAGCACAGTGACTGTTATGCTAGTTAGCGCAGTGATTATTACGCTAGTCAGCACAATGATTATTACACTAGTTAGCACAGTGTTATGCTATTTAGCACAGTGATTGTTACGCTAGTTAGCACAGTGACTGTTACGCTAGTTAGCACAGTGACTGTTACGCTAGTTAGCACAGTGACTGTTACGCTAGTTAGCACAGTGACTGTTACGCTAGTTAGCACAGTGTTATGCTACTTAGCACAGTGACTGTTACGCTAGTTAGCACAGTGTTATGCTATTTAGCACAGTGATTGTTATGCTAGTTAGCACAGCTATTTAGCAACCCCAATGTTTGAAACTCACCACTGCTGTAAGGTCCTGCACTGATTTCGGATCCGTCTCTGCCATGATTAGTGTGATTAGTGCGAACCAACAGTCAACCAAAACGCAGCGATAACACAAAGTCAATATCCAGCTAATTTGATCCGTGCCCCAGAAAACAACAGCTGTTGTCTAAACCGGCGAGATTTAGCGGAAGTCTCGCGAGACCTCTCTCGAAATCTCGCGTTGAACGAAATTTCAAGCTTCCCAAACGTTACAATAGCAAAAGACGATTCTAACGGAATGACATAAATAATAATACACAACCACACGTTTAGTGATGTAATAATCTGATGTGAAACGGGTTATTTGTGGTCCTGTTTGTCACGTGTGGTGTGTTTTTGCTCTGTAAAGCTCCACTCCGCCTCCTCCTGCACTTGGGCTGTATTTAGAACATGATCACAGTGAACAACACACCGCTGCTTTACTCTGGGCTTTACTTTTAATACATCAGTGCTACTATTAAAAACCCTCCATTTCTCAATATTCCTCAACGAAGCCTTTGGTGTATTTGTGGAGTAAAAATGGTATCATTGTAAGAGACAGGAACCTGAGCTGGCTGTAGTCTGTCTTCTCCTAGTAAAGGTAAACATGTGGCTTATCTTATAATGTCAAGCTGTAGACTACATATATTGTTGTATTATTTATTATTATTGCTACTTAGTTTATAATAATGAGAAAGACTCGTGACGTGATGTATGATATTATATATATGATATGATATATGACATGACGTTACTGTTTTTTTTTTCTCTTTTCTTTGTAAATAATTATAATTAATAACTGTCTCGTGCACTTTTGGGGTATTAAAGGGCGCGCGCGCTATTCTTAGACTACTAGGATTAACCAAACGCGCATGTTGTGTTTCTACAAGCGGTGTGTCTCAGTCTTAAAAAGACAAAATGCGTGAACAAACGGGTGTCTAACGTTTAAACGACATGCCGATGTGTGTAGGGTGTCTGTGTGTATGTCGACGACCTTGTACTAGACAGAAAAAAGGAAGTAGATTCCGTATAAACACGTGTGCCGAGGAACAAAATGAGTAGTATAAGGAAAAGCCTTAAAGGAAAACTCAACCCTGAACCACATTAGCCTTAAAGGGTTAAATCTGTGTGATAGGTCATGATGATGGTGATGATTTTGTTATTCCAATGAAAAGTTAGTGGTTGTGTGCTGTGATGACGTCACCAAGGGGCTGGGCAACATTAATAACACAATTACAGCTTTATAGATTTCAGAAATACATAAGGGAACATTGCCAAGTTGCACTTGACACACACACACACACACACACACACACACACACACACACACATAGAGAAAAACGTTTAACAGCAACGTTCTATGTGAAATTAGATGAGAAATGAACAAAGACGTAGTGAACAGCGCAAAAGTTGGTCTCCAAGTTACAGAACGCAGTGCAGCTAAACAGCAAAGATACTCAGAGATTAGAGTTGCTAGTTAGTGATCTACGAGATACCGAGAACTGTGGTGGTGGTGGTGGCATTATTAGCAGGAAAGGTGAACGTACGACCAGACGCAGAGTTGAGAGATCAAGAAAGATTTAAGTACTAAAGCGCTGCTGCAATGATCTCTTTAGGTAAAGGTAAAGCAAGAACTAATGCTGCAGTCCACTGTACCCATAACTTGGAATGTGTAAGTCTGTTTTTTTCCACAGTCTCCAATCTAAATGTGTTCTAACAAACGACATGAATTCCCAAATCAAGTTCATATGTGTATTCCTAATCTCAATATTTGGATTAGATCCACATTATATACACAGGTTTGTAGACACCTGACCATCAAACCCATGAGTGGGACTTTGGGAATTATTGCCACAAATTTGAAAAACACAAATGTAATGTTATGTACTTTTAAGAGTGTGCACTGTGCACAAAGCTAGCTCCATGAAAACATGCTGTACCATGTATCGTTTGACCTGCACAGAACCCACTTCACTCTACCCCATTGAACACGCTTGGGATGAACTGGAACATCCTCCAAACCTCGGGCCTCCTCCACCTCCTCACATGAGTTCCTGATGCTCTTTTGTCTGAATTTGCACAACTTCTTCCAACCTACAGTAGCTACAAAATTTTATGAAAAATCTTCTCAGAAGAGTGGAGGTTTTTATAACAGTAGGAAAATATCAGCGAGAATCAAGGGGAAGGTGTACAGGACAGTGGTGAGACCGGCCATGCTGTATGGTTTAGAGACAGTGTCACTGAAGAAGAGACAGGAGTCAGAGCTAGAGGTAGCCGAACTGAAGATGTTGAGGTTCTCTTTGGGAGTGACAAGATTGGACAGGATTAGGAACGAGTACATCAGGTGATGTTGGACGTTTGGGAGACAAAGTTAGGGAGGCCAGATTAAGATGGTTTGGACATGTTCAGAGCAGGGAGTGTGAGTATATTGGTAGGAGAATGTTGGACATGGAGCTGCCAGGCAGGAGGCAGAGAGGAAGGCCAAAGAGGAGGTATATGGATGTAATTAATGAGGATTTGAAGCTAGTGTGTGCAAATGTTGAGGATGCAGAAGATAGGGATAGGTGGAGAGAGATGATTCGCTGTGGCGACCCCTGAAGGGAAAAGCCGAAAGAAGAAGACGACATGGGAACTAAACTTGGTATGAGATGTTCAAGAACATGTGTTATGCTCAGATCTTCAAACCTTTGGCCATATTGTGCATGGATTACTACTGCAGGATTTTTACTGTTGAGTGTGGGATGATGTATTGTAGGTTTGTGTATGTCGGAGAACTGTCAGGACATTTATCTACCTTTCCCCAAGTTTGATATTTGAATGACTATTCTTTTGTATTTTTTCTGTCACGGGTTGTGTTTGTACAGTGGTGCACAGCATAATTGTTTTGCTACCTCCTTTACTAGTTATTTGAACAGCATTTTGGGTAACTTTTCCTTTACTGTAGCTACCGCCTGAAAACCCTTGTCTTGTTGTTAGTGGTGTTGTTTGCCTGCTGCCTGCTCTAGGACTCTACAGTGAATCAGCTGATTCCTATGTGTGATTTTGGCACAGGTTTTACTCTGGATGCCCTTTTCTGACTCAACCCTCCCATTTTATACTATAGACTGTGTACATTTGTTGTGTAATCACGTCACAGTGATCACACAAGTATCAACAAGTTCCACAAACAGAGCACTGCTGAAGATTTTTCGTCTCCATATTGTCTCACTAAAGGCCTTGATCATGCAAATATGTCACAAACAGCATGATTTGAATTTCCTGTCCCTGTAACCAGTGGCTTTGTATAGCAGTTTAGCTCTGTCAAGGAAGTGGTGTACCAACTGCAGACTGATGATTGTTCTGATGAAGGGCTAACTGTAACAGGGAAGTTAAACACCCCCCCCCCCCCCCACACACACACACACACACGAAAACCTTCCCAGTAATCTGTTCAATTATGAAGTCTTATGGTTGGTAGTGTTTTATTTATCTCTGTGACTTTGAACAGGAGCATGTGCTACAATGAATAATTGTTTACTTATATGCTAGTATATATTAGGTACTATGTAGTAAATATTGCAGTTTCCATAAGTTTCCAGAGGACATATGATGAATTACTACACTGCATATATTACAGCTACACACTAAGCTGGTTTTCACATTGCAATGTGATTTTTTTTGTCCTGGCTGTCCTGGTCTGGTCTGGTCTGGTCTGGTCTGGTCTGGTCGAACGCTCACTGGTGTCTCTTTAATTCAGAGCACAATGTAACATTTGTATTTTAACTATTTTGCTGCTATCCTCTGTCACTCTTGGTACACACATGTCGTGGAAACTAATTATGCCGTCATCGGCTAAAACTTATGCGCAGGTTACTTTATTTTCAGAACAAGTGCAGACCTGAGGATGAAGGGCTTTCACATTCGCAGGAATCAAGGCACAGTTTCAGTGCAACAGTACTTGGGGTAGTCTTGAGTTTAGTACCACAGTATGCTTCCTGGTCCACGCAAACCATTTTTCATGCAGACCGTGCTCTTTTTTAGACAATACTGCCAGTGTGAAAGCCGCTAAATATATCTCCATGAATACTTTTTCAAGTGTATGTGTGTATATGTCTGGGGAATGTATGAATGAAAGCCATTAATAACCATTTGGGAAATCCAGGATGTTCAGAGGCCTATAACTCAGGCCCAAGATGTATTTATTTTTCATTTTTTTCGTGGGGGGGGTGTATGTGTGTATGTGTGTGTGTGTGGGGGGGGGGGGTGTTGAGCAGAATGTTGTGAGTACAGACTTTCTACAAAAGCAGTCTCATGTAGCTGAGAAAATAAGGCCAGTGTTTGAAGGGGCATTTTTTTTGCAATAGAGCTATTTTTAGGAAATGGTGTTTAATCAGCAGGTTTGCACACAAGGGGGAAAGAAAGGAAAATCTGTTGCATTTAGATGATAAAAGATATAATAAATATGAAGGTGGTCACATGAGGCTGAGCTGAAATTGGTTTCAGACATTTTAGTGCTACCCTGTGTGATAATATATTCTCTCTCTCTCGTTGATATAGAATCATTCACAGTGGGTCACCATCATGCTCAGAGTCTGGTAATGAAGGGCAGGAACACTATGGGAGTAATTAATCCTGCTTGAGATGAGTAATTAAACCTGTTTGAGGCAAGGCAGTGAATCACAGTTCAGATTCAGTGTCAGCTTCTGTTACCTGTGTTGAGGCGCATGCATGGACACGTATAGGAAAGTTACAGTAAAAAGAGTTTTATCTCAATTTTTTAAGCATTTCTTCACGGATTTTTACGATCACATATTTTTTTTGTCATTATTTTTGTGTGTGTGTGTATATTTATATATATATATATATTACTGATTATACTGTACTTTTCCTTTCAGTATGTAAATTCTCTTCTTGTATGTAAATGATCTCAGGACAGTGTATGAGTTCAGCAGTAGCAGCAGCAGTCGTGGTGGTGGAGGAGTTGGTGCTGGTGCGGCTCTGAGCCATGGACCCTGAGCTGGAGGAGTCAGTCGTGGCAATGGAAAGCTCATGGACTCTTCTGTCATGGTTAGCCTCGTGTGTTATGGTGTTTGGGGGTGCAGTGCCATACATCCCCCAGTACCAGGAGATCCAGAAGACCAGCAACACTGAGGGCTTCTCCACCCGCGTGTGCCTGGTTCTGCTCATCGCCAATATACTGCGCATCTTCTTCTGGTGAGTGCATGATTTAGAGTTTGTGATGTAGAGAAGGAAGTATTTTTTCCTTCTCTACACTACTCAGGGGTTGCATTGTGAGATGTGATTATGCAACAGGAACTCTGTCTGTGTGTGTGTGTGTGTGTGTGTGTGTGTGTGTGTGTGTGTGTGTGTGTGTGTGTGTGTGTGCAGGGTCGGGAAGCAGTTTGAGCTGACTCTGCTTGTTCAGAGTGTGGTGATGATTCTCACCATGCTGGCGATGCTGCACTTGTGCTGCAATGTCCAGCTTAGCAACCGTGTCAGCACCAAACAGCACCGCATCACAGGTAATGACCTTTTATTTAGCCGTGCACTAACATCACTTACATCACATCCTATAGTACAATAAATGATTAAAGTGGCAGCACTTTATCCAAAGAGGAAATTTGGCACACATTATGTTCAGGAATTTAAAACCCAGTAAATATGTTTCTGTTGAAATATTATGAATGTATTCATCGATACTGATGCTATTTTTTTGTTGCCATGGTATTTTCATTAATCTTCTAAGGTGTTAGCAGTTGTCTGCTGCTCTAGATATGGCTAATTTTTTTGCAGACACCTGACCTTAACACCTTAAGGATCCTCCTCTAACTGTTCCCACAAAGTTTATATGTTGTAGCATTGGGATGAATTTAAATGGCACATCAGGTTTTCTTGAAAGACCGGTCTGCAGTTTTTTCTGCATTGTGGCTGATTGAACACAAATCCCCACAGGCACATTCCAAAATCTAGTGCAAATCCGTCCCAGTAGAGTAAAGCTTATTATAACAGCAAAGAAGGAACAACTTGGTATTATTGCCCATGCTTTATGGAATAAGATGTTCAAAACTCTTCATACGTTTGGCCATGTTTTGGCAGATGCCCTTAAAACAAGTCTCTATTAATGAATACATTAACATTGGCTCACTAGGTTACAGAGTTAGGATATCATCAACCTTTTATTTAAGATATACACATAAAGAAAACAGGGAAAGTAAGTAAAGAGGTAGGTCATTACTCGTCGTTTGAAGATACCAACCTCTTGTCTTGAGAGATAGTGGGACCAGAGGTTGGTATACATCGTTCGAGCAGTGCTGGTAGATCTAAGGGTGTGAGGTGCAATGCAAGGAGTAATAAGAGCTTTGAGGTAAGAGGGAGCTGGTCTATTTTTGGCTTTGTAAGCAAGCATCAGTATTATTAATTCTGATGTGTTCAGCTACCGGAAGCCAGTGGATTCGTCATTTGCAGAGGACGAATTGCGTTCATAGGTAGACCTGCCAGCAGTGAGTTGCAGTAGTCCAGTTTTGAAATGACAAGAGAAAATAAATGACCTGGTTTGTCATATTAGGAACATTGTCCATCGATACCCCAAGGTTGTGAGCCATGGTCGAAGGGGAGGTCAGTTCGTTGTGGAGGGATATGGCAAGATCCTGACCTGGGGATGAATCACCTGGTGTATGACACATTTGCACTGAGGTTATTTTATTTAGTTATTAAATCCTGCCACCTTTCTCCTAGAAACACTGGAGAACACTTGGGAATAAGTGCAAGTCCTGTCTGCTGTGTGTAAATTCTGGCTCACATAGTTCCACAACCTCAGCTAAATCATTGTAGTTTAAATCTGGTCTCAACTAGTGATGTGTGCATGATAGTTTTTGTTAAAATCCCACTTGCACATCATTATTTTTGATTGTACCACACTTCGCTCCTATTTTTATTGGGTTATATTTTATATTTTTATTTTACAACATAGGAATAATCTGCTAGCATAATTTCAACCACCGCAAGCCTGACCAGATAGTGGACACTGTACATTCATTCATGTTAATGAACGAGGCCTTTCTTTATCCTTTAGGCTTCATATCTCACTGCTTGCTCTCACCCCCAAGAACATTAAAAACTTCCCACTTGTTTAGAATGCATTATCGGTTTATTTTGGATAATGTATTCGTATTTGGTTTCATCATTATTCTACTTCGAGACAAATAAATGCAATATTGCTCCCAAATGTGCCCAAAATAAGCAAGCTCAGCAGAGAGCCGGATCGAGAACAGAAGTGTTGCCTCCTTAAGAATGGGACTGGAATACAGTGAAACAGCACTGCAGCAGAGATAACGCTCTGAATAAATGGATTTAATCCTCGATTCAAGCAGATTTTAAGAGCATTTAGCACCCGTAGGTCTTTTTTTCCCTTTCTGCTCTATTATGTACTAATCCCGAGTGCACCAGAATTGCCAGAAGAGGGTGCCATAGTCCACAGTAAAGCATTATTAAAGCTCCTGTTGTTTTCACCTCACTATAGTGTCATTTCACCTCATATTACTGTAGAGTGAGTCATTCCTTTGACTCCAGGTATGAGACTATACAAAGTCTTTATATAATATCTAATATGCTGTCTGTGTAACTGTTATTGTTGTGCTGGTTGGCTGAATGAAAAGAACGAGAAGCATTCTTCATTTTTCAGGTGTCTTTGGTTGAAACGTTTATGTGAAAAAAAAAAATCATGCCGCCAAACTTGGTGGCAAAAGACTCTAAGACGATCTCAGTGCAGTCAGATGCCCTGCTTGCTGTTTTTGTGCGAGGCTACCGGTTGATCCTGCGGGAGTCAAACTGGAGAAAACGATGTCGGGGTTCACGTAGGGTCAGTTTAGAGTAGAGATGATTTATGAAGAATTCAAGCCCTAGTTGATTGGCTTTTCCCATGTCCACAAGAAGGTTCAATATTAGTCAGCCATTTATTGTCCTGCTGCCCGAGGGAGGAGATGGGATGATGAAAATGTGTAATATGGTAATAATTAGAAAGCCGTATGTGGAATCAGACAGCAGCCTAATTTACCTGTCACGCTGATCGATTGGAGCGGAGAAGTCTTAGTGTGAGTAGTAGTGTGATTTTTCTTTCTAGGCCTTACTGTATGTGCTGTTGTGTCTGTCTTCAAAGTCATTTCTTTTCACAACAGCATTCGGAAAATGTTAGTTTAAACCATTTCAGATTAGAACGTGTTACTATGCTACAGTTGTATTGCATAAGCCACAGAAGGTAAAATAAACAAATAAATAAATATATAACTAACACTTGGCTTTTTACATCTTATAAGCCTTATTCAGGGTTAGGTTTGCATCTGGGCCTGGAATAAATTCATCCTGTTTAATCTTCAGTTTGAAACATCCAGATTTATGTTTCTCTCCATCGTCTCCTCAGAATTATACAGACCAAATGTCCTACAGTTTTTTTGCCAAATGTCAAGTTGGCTCTCGCTGTAATGTCATTTTCAGCCTTCATTCAAGCTACAAAGTGTTCGTCTTTTATTAGCTAAAGCTGTTGTGATGAGTTTTGCTTCCCTCCTTAACAGCGATCTGCCGTGTCAGTGTTATGGATTCAACAAGTTAATATGGTTGAGCTAAAGCAAATCCTTGTATATACAGAAAAACAGAAAAGGTAAGAAGTGCTACATCGTTTACTTCTGATGCTTTGCACAAGCATTTTGATTTGATATTACCTGAGTTAATTAGACAACCCTGAGTTACCGAGTAAGACTTGTAATTTTAGGGTGCGGTTTTTTTTTTTCTTCTTTCTTGTCCTGGTCATAATTTGAGGTTATGATCTCTAGTCAAATGCAAAAATGTGAGATCTCTTCATATAAGGCTGGTTCAACCCTTGTATTGGGGATAAAAGTTTTTTTTTTATTTGCTAGTACTAGCATTTGCTCTAGTATTTGCTAGTATTTGGTTTTTCAGCATACTTTATCTGAATTGTGTATCTGTATTTCCATGATGTCCATATTGGCAATGCAAAGATCATAATGAAGCCAATGAGAGGATTGCAGTAACTGTACACTAAAAGTGGCTAATTGAAGGGACGATTAAAAAGAACAGCTACAAGTATAACAATGTGTTATATTCACATTGCCAACATGTCATGCGATGCTTAGATTCTTTAGAAAATAAACGGACAGTCAGTTGTATCTTTGTACATTTTTTAAATCCTCTAATGTAACATGCTGCCCTCTTAGCCATCTTTATTCTTTGTGAAATAGGGGAAGGAGATTGTAATGTCGGGCTGAACCCATTTAACATCAGTTACCGAAAGACACGTCTGAGAGCTTCATCCTGTGTCTGCTCCAAAGGGAAATCCCTTTGGGGAATTCCGCCGAGGCGGGCAGTGGGCTGGGGGTTGTATTATCTTACCACCTTACGTCTTTCACTGATGCAAAGCTGACGTTGACGGCTAATGACCAAGGCTTTGCACATCCTACACTGTGCTATACTGTCTCAGGGCTCGTCTACACACATTCTCCTCAATGGTATCTGAAATGCCAATTTCATGGCAATTTAATTTCTCTGTTCTATGCTTTTGTCTTCTGAACTGGATCGTGACAGCCTCTAAGGTGCAGTCATGCACATCCACATGTATACCTCACCTTCCCCTGGCATTCAGTAGCCAGTGACGTACCTAAAACCAGGAGTTGATGAGCTGAGGTCTGATTACGACCTGAATCCTCCAATGCGTAATGTATACTCCATTGAATGCATACAAGTATGTGGTACATCCCAGCTCAATCACGGGTGGCTTGCAATATCATGAACTATATGCAATATAAATGACCAATCCGTCATATCTCTGTAAGGCTTTTAATCATCTAAGGCTCCACACTGAAAAATAAATAGACATGATCATAAATAATTCAGTGCATTCATATAGTGCAATACAATATATATAAGATCATGTGGCCATGTGTTGCCATCATCCAGGTTCACGGAGCGAACAGACTGCCAAAGCTCAACCTTTGTGTCGTAATTAAAGTTCTGTAGAGGAGACGTGTAAAATAATCACCCAGTGTCACTAATCCTGTCAGAACAGGGCTTCAGACAACACTTACACCATATTGACTTGACTTCTTATGTTCGGTCGAACTTTTAATTGAGATTCAAATACAGAAACTGAGGATTCATTAAGAAACTAGCATTTAATGTGACTTTTAGTGCAGGGGCTTGTTAATTTTTAGTTCAACTCAGAATTTATTCATGAGATTTATATATAAAATGTCAAATTTAACTTGGTATAAATTACACAGAGAAAGAGAAAGAAATACATGTTTTTACTAGACCTAGTGAACTAATAGTAAAAACCCGGTCTCTTAAACATTTAAGTAAGTGTGTGTGTGTGTGTGTGTGTGTGTGTGTGTGTGTGTGTGTGTGTGTGTGTGTGTGTGTGTGTGTGTGTGCATGCTCATTCTAATAAGTGTATTGGTAAACTCAGTATCATACTGAATCGTGTGGTAGCCCATGTTGCTATGAGGAAGTCTTTCTGCAGTCCAGCTTGTCCCTCACTATCATGTCTCACTCACACCCAAGCTTATTGTCCTTACTGATGTGCAGTCTACTTCCCTCACATATTCGGTGGCTGTTCAGTGGCTGCTAAGCACTTGTATAAGATTTCATATCCAGTGGAGCAGAGAAGTGCAGACCAGGCATGAAGGGCTCTCGGGGAGTTCCTATCAGGCGGTCATGGTGTGTGCTTACAGATGGAGACAGACGGACATATGCAGGGTGGGTTGTTTGAAACATAAGGCTGTTTCCCTCAGCACAGTACATTTTACAAGAGATTTCACAAGCAGCCACCTGCACAATCACACCCTCGCTGGAAAAAACTGCACACAGCATGACCGGGAGAAACCACAAACACACACATCGCTAGCTCAACCGTTCCGACATTTGATTGGAAGGTTGCGAGTTCAAATCCAAAACCAAGCTTCTACTGCTGGAACCATGAGAAAAGCCCTTTACTATTAACTACTCAGATATATAAATGAGATCAATATAAGTAACACACACAGAGACAGAATGTAAAGCATTTCACATAAACAAGGTTCAGTAATACCACGATACACTCTGTGACAGATGTAGAGTTATGTCACTCTATAAATGTCAGAGTGCCCTATTAAGAATATTGGAATCATTCAACAAGAACAAGAAACAGCATCCTCTACCAGCCTCCATCTGTAGTTACATTTTGACTGAGGAGTAATGACGAGATTGTAATTATATTGCATGCAAATCGGTATTCATGATTCCTAAAGGGGTGCACAGTGGATTAGTGGTTAGCACGTTCGCCTCACACCTCCAGGGTTGGGGGTTCGATTCCCGCCTTCGCCTTGTGTGTGTGGAGTTTGCATGTTCACAGGCTCCCCGTGACCCGAGGTAGTTCGGATAAAAAGCGGTAGAAAATGAATGAATGAAATGAATGATTCCTAAAACTGCACGTGTTTGAATCTTAATTGTACTCCAAATACAAGCCATAAGCTATAAAAAGTGCATCTTTGAATCGACATATTTAGCATGTCCATGCTGCGATTACATAATAACAGACTAAGACTCACTCTCACTACATTAGACAGCTCAGGCACTACATAGGGAAATGAGACGCTGCTGGGTTTATTGTGATGACCTAGGAGTGGCAGTGTTGTCTGTCTCACAGCACTGTTGCATGTCTCCACAGACAAAAGATACACACACACATCTTAGGTGTGACCAGGAAAGGGATTTCTATCTGATAAGTAAGCCGTAAAACACTGTAGCATGATCTTATAGGAAAATAATCAACAAGATGCTGGGGAAGCAGAGTTACCGTTAACACCCTGGGCTTGAATTCATAATAATTCTTAGTGTAAAGAGTTTTTCCTAATGATGTAAAAGGCGTTTCCCCTTAACATGAAAGAGAAGATCATATTAAAGATAAAAGTT
The DNA here is from genome assembly GCF_022655615.1 of Tachysurus fulvidraco. NCBI lineage: Eukaryota > Metazoa > Chordata > Actinopteri > Siluriformes > Bagridae > Tachysurus > Tachysurus fulvidraco. Next base: position 19,627,850 of record NC_062530.1, on the reverse strand, counting down.
ATTGATAAAGCATCTTAACCCTTAATCTCATAAGGCTCTAAGGAAAAATCTTTGGAGAAGAGAGGAGGACATTTAAGAGGCTTAAGTGTTTCTTTAGCAGAGCAGAAAATGGCCGAAAGGTGAAGAGGGAGGAGAAATGTATTGTATACAATATTTAATAATGGTAGTGAGTTAATAAGATGCTACAGATTAGATCATGTAGGGATTATTTGTGTGACCAATCATATTAGAGATAACATCTTCGACACAACACAGAAACGTATATATGTTTAGAGATACACTAACATCTCTGAAGCAGAGCCGAAATGCCGTAGAGGCAGAAATGATATAATTTGGCACTATGGCCAGATGTTTTACATTTACATTTATTACATTTGTAACATACAGATATAATCACATCTCTAATATGTTTGGTCACAATTCCCTACACGATATAACATCTAAACAATAGAGACAAAGTGAAAACGTATAATAGACCAGATTTTAAAAGCGCCCCGTTTCTTTATTGGACAACCAACAACCAATCACAGTCTTCAAAATTGTCGCACCTAGTAACAGGGTTAAGCCCCGCCCTCTCTAAGATAACAGTTTTTGTATTGTCCTTGCTCAGAGTTGCTCTGAGATAAGTCCTGAATTACTAATATGATAAGATTCCTAATTAGAAATTTCAAAGCTAAAATAGAAGCTCTCTGAGATGATTCCCTGAATTTTTATCAATACTGGCCCTGGTCTTTTCCAGTAACGCTGTGTCCTGAATTGTGTTGTTGCTCTTATACCACAGGAACTCTACCACAGTCAACATTAACGGTTTTCTCTTTATTAAAGAACATCATTTTTGATGTGTTTATAGTTACATTTATTGCAGTGGGAACAGTTATCCCCCTGGCCAGCCTGATTTATTTACACTTGCAATTAATAAAAAAATAAATGAAACTTGTCATGTAGCTGGGAAATCACAAAGTTCTCTATACTGAAGGCTTTCCTGTGTTAGAAAACTAAAAAGTTGCAGCTTTAACTTTTATAGTTTAAAGGTTTTTTTTTAAGTACACTGACATTCTCAACTTATCAGGCATTTTCAATCGGCGTAAAGAAATTCATTATTTTATTTCCGCAAGTCTGATGTAAAATGAGACAGGACACTGTTGGCTTTAGTTTTAGTGTAGCTCAGAACAGAAAAGGTTTGATATCACCATTTTTATTTCTTTTCTTTTATTTTCTTTTATTTTCTTCTCTATTCTATTCTTTTTTTTGGGGGGGGGGGGGGGGATTCTATGTAACTATTGCCCATAGTAGGCTTGGTAAAGGCAGAAGTTTTTATAAAACTATAAATTCTCAAAGCCCTGAGTGTCTACTTTCATATGAGCCACCATTGTGGAGTGTGACCGAATAAAACAAGTCAATGCTGAACATGGGAACAACAAAACAGGCACGAATTTCATAGTTTTATAGACTCTTACCAAAAAAGAAATGAAGAAAAATGACAGCATATTAACAATGACACATTTCTCAAACTGTTTCTACGAAGCATCGTCCGTACAAGTCCGTGTGGAAGTTGTTACCATAGAAACAACGATCGCGAGTGTTAATATAAACCTGTGAACCTTCTGAGAATTCAGAAGCATTGCGTTTTCATTTAAACGTTTATTTAAAAGGCTGCTGTTTTGTAACTCGTATTTGATATGTGAAAAAAATTGAAGTAGCTTAATAGGGCAACATGTAATGGGAGATAAAATCTAAAATCCATCAGCTACAGTGAAAATTCTTTTGGATATGTTTAAATGATATAATATGACATGAAATAATTTGTCAAAAAAAAAAAAAGAAAGAAAGAAAATATGTTGCTTGAAGATTTTTGTATAAAATGCTGCTTAAGCCTCATGCGACTGGGTGTATTTGAAGTCAGCAGCTCTTCAACTAGACACACGCTTCACTTCAGCACCAAAGACTGACACGAATTTCAAACGCAGCCACGTTCTGTTTATCAACAGTTCATTAACAGCGTAGCAGGTTTCGCACGCCTGAATCGCTAATCAGGATGAAAATGCAGACGGATCTGTGTGTTGATCGACTTTTACCTATCCAACATCCAAAGAATAAAAAAAGCCCGGTGTTACGAGAAGTGTAATAAACGTGTAATGGTCTGTCATTTCCTTTCTTTTTCCATATACCATTTCTATATATTTCTACTAGCTAACTAGAAAGATATTAGCGTTATGAATTGGATTTTAAAAAAACTGCAAGGTTTAAGAGCTGCAAGGTTAAAACTCTGGACATCTAGATATAAGAACAGTTTCTTCTCACAGCTTATATCCATTTTTAAACAGAGCACACCCACCATTACATATCCTGTCTGTTAAAGTGCAATATATTTTACTGGAATCTATGTAGATACATAATTTATTTTTCTATTGACTTGGCGGATAGAGCCGATAAAGCTGATTCTGAGTCTAAAAGACACGGTACATTTAATACTATATAAACCAAAGGAATAGTATAACCGAGTGCTGTACTGATTAGATCAAGAACCATTCCGAAGGAAATCCTCAAGCGTCGTCTTCAACCGAACCGACACTGTTACACGAAAATATATTTCTATTTTCATTGTCGGTGTAGTATTTTAATTTGCGATACACGTTCGGCAGCAGTGCCTTGTGGTTTAGGGTGTTTATTTATTATGTATTATTTGGATAATATATAACAACAATGTAGAATCCTGGCATTTGTGGGTGGGAAGGAGGGTTCTAGAGACAGGTGACTTCCTGCTGCTTTTATTTTAAGCTTTTCTGCATGCACTTTTCAGCATTTCCTCTCTCACAGACACACACATACAGTACACAGACAGAGTTCAGCTCAGCTCAGCTCTCTCACACACTCCGGTTCATGGTGTTCTCTCTAAACGGTAAATAATATATAAGTAACCTCAGCGAGAGTACACACAGGTGAGAATCACCTACGGGTTCGAGCCTCCGCCTCCTCATCGCTGACACGTAGGTCCTGATGTGTTTTCACCTACACTTGTGGATGGCTGTTCTTTTTAATATGCTTGTGTTTAACTCTGTAATTAATGCTTAGCTTATAATGAACTTCAGTTTATTATGATTTACAGAGCAGTTACCCGGTATTAATTAGTAGTTAATACTAATGACTTTGGTGTAGGCTTGTAATGCAGTGACACTGCATCTGTGTCTGTTTAGTGCTCTGAAAACTCTGTGTCTATATCTGAATTAAATATTAACCTTTTTTTGATCTGTGGATCATGATGCTGCCTCTTTCTCAAACTCCACTATATTACTTGAGTTTAATAATCTACTTACACATGAACACCGCATGCACTATTTATTTATTTATTTATTTATTTATTTATTTATTTATTTGCTATCGACCCATGATGGTCATGTCAGTTCATGTCACATCTTACTGTGTGAAAGTAAAATCCTCCTGTTGACTTCCTGATGCTCAGCGCACCTTCCTAATAACTAATCGTCTTAATAATCTAGGAAATTCGGAGCTCAAACATGTTCCAGCATGCCGATGTCCCTATGAGAATGTGAGGTCCATGAGAACATACTTTGTCAAGGTTGTTGTGGAAGAACTCCAATGTCCTGATCTCAAACCCACTGAATAGCTTTGGGATGAACTGGAACACTGGCTACACCCCAGACCTCCTCATCTGCCATCACTGCCTGAGCTGTCTAATGCTTCTGTGGGTGAACGAACACAAATTCCCCACAGCAACACGCTTAAATCTAGTCAAATCCTTCCTAGGACATTTAAAGGGAGAATAAATCTGGAGTTGAATTAACTGTTGAGGCCACATATTTGTGTAATGGTCAGGTGTCTGCATAATTTTTAAAGAATAATAAAACTATTTATATTACATTATAAATAATAATATAATATTATAAATACATTATATATTATAATTAATTTATATATATAATATATATATTTTTTTTTCACGTAGTACTACTCATCATACTACACAGTTCCCAATAAGTTATCAAACGGTATTGTAACTCTCTTTCTCTCTCTCTCTCTCTCTCTCTCTCTCTCTCTCTCTCTCTCTCTCTCTCTGTGTGTGTGTGTGTGTCTGTGTGTGTGTGTGTGTGTGTGTGCATGCGTGTGTGTGCATGCGTGTGTGTGTATGTTTAAAGGTAATAATTTACTATATTCATTCAGCTAAATGTCACTCAGTAGAATGTGCAAGTGTGTGGGTCTGGTTAGTTTATAGGATGTATGACTGAGAGCATGTGCACAAGTTTCTCACTTTAATCTTAAAGAGAGAGGAAAGATGAGCATGTTCTTGTATCTCATATTTATTATTTAGGGATAAATAAAATACCTCCCCCTTATTAAACTTTATATGTGTCTCATGTCCCCTGCTTTTTGCCTGATATACTGTACAGGTACATTCATATATAGCACTTTCACATCAGCTGTGTGAAGAGAGAGTGTGTGAGTGAGTGTGAATTTCAGTGTGTGTGTGTGTGAGTGTAAGTGTGTGTGTGTGTGTGAGAGTGTGTGTGTGTGAGCGAGTGTGAGCGAGTGTGAGAGAGTGTGAGAGAGTGTGTGAGAGTGTGTGAGTGTGTGTGTGTGAGAGAGTGTGTGTGTGTGTGAGAGAGAGAGAGAGAGAGAGAGAGAGAGAGAGAGAGAATGTGTGTGAGAGAGAGAGAGAGTGTGTGTGTGTGTGTGTGTGTGAGAGAGAGAGAGAGAGAGAGAGAGAGAGAGAGAGAGTGTGTGTGTGTGTGTGTGTGAGAGAGAGAGAGAGACTGTGTGTGTGTGTGTGTGTGTGTGTGTGTGTGTGTGTGTGTGTGTGTGTGTGTGTGTGTGTGTGTGTGTGTGTGTGTGTGAGAGATAGAGAGTGTGTGTGTGTGTGTGTGTGTGTGTGTGTGTGTGTGTGTGTGTGTGTGTGTGTGAGAGAGATAGAGAGTGTGTGTGTGTGTGTGTGTGTGTGTGTGTGTGTGTGTGTGTGTGTGTGTGAGAGAGAGAGAGAGAGAGAGAGAGAGAGACACCAAATCCTTTCAAAGTTCAGATATGTTTGACATCTGGCATGAGGAAAAAGTATCAGCTTTAACCTTCAGTCCTGTTGAGTCCTCTGCCCGTACTGACAGATTGCTGATGCGCAGTGGATTGATGTAGTGCAGATGGACAACTGATGAGAGAGCCCCCAGGGTCCTGTGTCCTTAGGCAATAACATCTCATTGACAGGCTATAGTATGAACTTCATCGCGCCAAAACCGCAGCAGTGTGTGATTCTAAGGCTGAAAGCTGAAGTCGATGCTTATCATGTAGTGTAGGTATAGGCTGCTCTGGGATAAGATGCTCGAAATCTTTGTCCGTGTGAATAATACTGGCATTTGAGTTAGCGAGAGAGTAATTTGCATATCTGTTTTAGCCTGTGTCAGCAATCTTCACTCTTTTCCAGAGCTGAGCAGTGCAGAGCCATGGCTCTTGTCTAACTACGAGGAGGAAACGACATCAGAATGCCAGCTGCGTCTTACTACTGAAAGAGCACACATTGAACTTGACTTCAGACTGAACTTCAGACTCTCTCTCTCTCTCGCTCTCTTTTTTTTGCTTGCTCATTCCTGTCTTCTTATCTATTGGTCTTGCCTTGCATTCTATCTCGCACACTCTCTCCCCGGACCCATTAAAAGTAAGGGTTGCAGCATCCATCAAAGGCCAAACGAGCAGCTTGGACATATAGTATTTCATTATGTGGGAGTTGAAAGGCCAGCAATGTGGTCCAGAGAACAACTGTGATTTGTCCAATAAAGCAGCTCTGACAGAGAATCTGCTGGGTAAAGGGGGTGTGGTTGCGTCGTTTTCTGGGTCAAAACCAGTTGTGAGTCTTACAGAAACTATAATCGATGGAGCTGTGAAGCCTGATACAGGAATCACGAGAAAAGCAGCAGAAGTGTGAGACGTCTCCGTGTATGACAGATTGACCTGTAATGGAAATGACTTTTTCGCTTTGTTTTAGCTGTTTTTGTTTTTAGACCCATTACCTGATCTTCATGGAGGTAGGGTTAAAAAAATTACAACAAAGTGAGCAACCGTAAACATCACTTTCTTTACATTTAGCAAGACTGTAAAGAGATGAACTTCACAAAAAAGAAAACATGCTTTTTAATCATTTTATTCATGAGTGAAATCTTACGTTTGAATTTATAATTGACCTAGGAAGCCTAGCGTCTAAGATGTTCGTTTTTTATCATGTGACATGATCCTCTTAGTGCTTAGATGCAATTCTAAAGAAAAAAGGCTATGTTTAGTTTCAGCAGGATAAAAATCTATTAGTTTTTTCGGTCCATGGTTTGATCTTGAACACGGGTTATTGTCCGTTTGCAGTTTCATATGTCCAGATGGTGTCTTTCACGTTTATCAGTTATCTCCCACCTCCATGTCAACATGCCAGTACCACCACACATACTCTAAATTGCCTCTGGATATAAATATATGAATAAGGGAATGTGTGTATGCATATTTAGTGCAAAGGACTGGGATCCCATCTAGTGTGTGTTCCTGTTGTATGCTACGTGACCAGGATAAAACACTGACTGATTCAAAGATTAAATTATTTGAGTTTATGGCACCTTTTAATGGGATTTCATTGTAGCCTGATAATCTAGCGGTGTGAATTAAGCACTGGGCAGGGCATGTGATAACTTTGGGCAGCTGTAGACATTATGTAAATGAGAAACAAAACAAGATGGTTACAGACTTTGCAAAATAATAATCTATATCGCATGATTACCTACTTATGGTGCATGAATATATTCATCTACAGTTCTTTAAAGGAAGGAGGAAAAAGAGAACAATATCGTGATTTATGTTTCTATATTTAGAATATACGTGTGTGTGTGTGTGTGTGTGTGTGTGTGTGTGTGTGTGTGTGTGTGTGTGTGTGTGTGTGTGTGTGTGTGTGTGTGAGAGCGCACGCAGGAGGGGTCTAATGGGAGTAAACAGCAGACAGTGGGAGATGTCTGAGCTCCTACAGGCTCTACTACACACTGTACTAACCTAAAATAAGAGAGGGAGAGAGAGGCATTAATCATTTTTGTGACCTCTACTGTAACCTTGTGGTCAACAAAGCTGCAGTAGATTCTTTTGTCAACTGTCTTTTTTCTGTAACCCATTCATCGGATTAGTCAGATCCACCCGTATATTACTTTGCCATTGGGCAAGATGACATGATGAAGAATAAAAAAATGAATGAGAGGATTCTGTTATCTTCAGCTCTTATTTTTAGAGTTAAAAGGATTTGAAATATAAAAAAATTCCAGTTTATTAGGCATATCTGTACAAATACTCATTCATGTAATTATCCACTCAGCCAATCACGTGGCAGCGGTGCAATGCAGAAACTTTCCGAAATTTACTGAAGATAATTTAGTAATACTGAAGAGCTTCAGAAAGTTTGAACCGCAAAAGAATTTGATCTCATGGATTTTGACTGTGGCATGATTGCTGCTGTCAGACAGGTTGTTACGATATTTCCGATTCTCCTGGGAATGTCACACACTTCACTCACTAGTGTTTGCATAAGACAGGGATGGGGGGGAAATAGGAGAAAAAACATCTAGTCAGCAGCAATTCTGCAATCACAGAGGTCAGAGGATACGTCCTCGTCAACATGAGTTAATTAATCACTCTTTATAGCCATGGTGAAGAGAAAAGCATCCCTGAGTGGGACGAGCTACAATAACAGAAGACTCCATCAGCTTCCAATCCCGTCAGGCTACAGTAGGCACAGACTCACCCAAACTCAGCATCCATTTATAATAATCCATCTCAAATGGATCTGAAATGCCAAAATTCTTTAGAGATGTTTTGAGACGCAGGGTTTGTCCATGCTTTGACAGCAGTGCCTGAGGGTCACACTTTTCTACTCACTCTGTCAACAAAACAGATGGATGTGTAGAGGTGTCTATATTTTTGTGATGAATGACTCGGGACGGACTTCAGCAAGCCGCCACCATCCTATCACTGATTGCCACAATTTTCAGCAAACGATTTCCTTTGCATCTTTATCTACGCTTCCATCTATCTGGACACTGTCCATTTTATGCCCTCTCCCTACATTTTGAGCAAGTCTTGTGTCTCAGATGGTTATTAGGTGAGTGTGTTGCCTCTGGCAGAGAACTGTGCTCAGGCATGACACACACGCACACACACGCATGCACGCACGCACGCACGCACGCACGCACTCACGCACGCACGCACACACACACACACAGTAATGCACATACATTACTAACAGGTATAACATTTAAAAATAGCTTTTTTAATTGGTTAAATTGGTTAAAAATGACTTTTAATTAATTAAAAAGCTTTACTCCTAAAAGTGAGAATGGAAGAAATTTGCTTTTAAATATTCCCTTTTGACCCGGAATGACACCAACATTAAAACAATTCTACATTTTATTTATGTATTCCTTTGCATATAGTTTGACATTCAATAAAGAAAATACTTGTAAAATAAATGGTGCAGTATTTCTCAGACAAGAGTGTGGCTAAACCGAACAGACAATCATTCACCAAAAATAAAAAAAATCTATAAATGTTGCATGATTGCAAGAGTGATTTTTTTTGTTGTTTAAAATAGCTCTACAACAATGACAATTAAGATTTGTGTGTGTGCTCTACAACAATGAGATTAAGAAGGTAAAATTTTAGACACAGTATAGCTGAATAGATCGTTTATTTCTGCTTTGCTGCCAGAAATAGAGCCCTTAAATAAAAACAAACTTAATGCATGCACAGATAATATGTAGCATATAAAATCAGCTCAAAAAAAATCTCTATGTATTCAATTTTTAGTCATAAAACTATAATATCCAACCGATTGATAAAATAGTTTGTGACCCATGGAAAATGCAAGCGCAGTCCAGTGTGGATAGAAAATGTAACCAAGGATAAAAAGAACATTTATCTTGAGAATAAACAAAGCATTCATCACACCTTTGTAAATTATGAAGCTGTGATGAATGAATAAGGCGGCTTTTTGGGGAAAAAAGGCTAAAATCACTGAAAGCCGCAGAATTTCATTTTGAGGTGTGTACGAGCCCTCAGCTAGCAAATCCTTGCTTTTAATATTTAAACATTTCCCTTGGCAGTTTTTCTTTCCAGGTGTTTTTGTGTGGAAAACAGAAACTCCCATAACAGATAAAATATAGATTGGATATTCCGCTTCTTCCTAAAACGGACTCCTGATTCTCTTTTCTTTTTCATTTCACTTCTTAGTCAGTCTCAGGCCAATCCCAGTGAACTGTGCCCTCTCTCTTTTTAATCTGTCACTCAAATCTCTCTCACTCTCTCTCTCTCTCTCTCTCTCGCTCTCTCTCTCTCTATCTCTCTCTCTCTCCATCTCTATCTCTCTCGCTTATTTACACTGGATACAAGATCGAACACATCTTTTAAGCTGGATAAGAATGAATTCTGTGCTGAAAAGGCATACTTTAATCCCTTGGTTACTGGGGTAACATAGTGTGCTTTATTTTTATTTGTATTTATTTTTAAGAACAATTACGGCCCGATGCTTCTTTAGCTGTGAGTTTTTATCCCAGGCGTAGAGGAAAACAGGCTTGCTGTCCAAACGTATAGGGCAGATGAGCATGGTTTTCTAGTGGCTGTACTTTTGTTTCTTTGCTGTACAGATGTGACATGTCCTGGATTTGTAGTGGAACATAAGCTGACTGTAGGATCTGTTAAAGCAACGCTGAGATAAAGGCATGTCTCCAGCTGAAGAGAAAAATCATACCTGCTCTTTTCCGTTGTTTCTACATCGACAAAGCTTCTGTGCAGTTATTTGGGGAAATTTGCATGTGTATGGACGCACACGGCATGAATGGAACATCGAATATCTTTAGTAGCTGAATCCCTGGACAGAAGAGCAGTGATAAGAGGACAATGATAAAGGATCTGTATGCAGCAGGAGATTTTTCTCAGTGAGATACAGATAGACCAGATGCAACACGATTTCGGACATATTTCTGACACATCTACAATGGGTTGTGGGAGCACAATGGTTAAGGTTTTAGGCCATGAGCTGGAAATAAACAAGACATGGTCACATGACATTCAAGACATGGTCACATGACTATACAGTACAAGTACTAAAGGTTGTTTCTAACAACATATTACAACACACATTAATGTAAAACTGTGAATTGCTTTACAGCTGGAACTACTTCCTAAGCATGTTGCTTTAGAAAATGAATCAACATCTCGAGAATCAACATATTGAGAATCCAGCAACTCTGGGTTATAAATGCAAATAAATTCATGGAAAATCTAGTCATGTTGCAGCAGAAGCTCAGTGGTCCTTGTCAGAAAGGCAGGTAACAAACTAGACGTTCATTGTCTTGGTTCTGGAGTACCTCGAATTAGTAACTTCATCATCCCTGCTCAAGTACACTGGGGCTTTGGATTGGAAAATTTCATTCATACAGCCTCTGCCTCGTAATTTCCCCTCAGAAAGACAAGAGCTCCTCTCGCTCAGGTGAACTGAGCACAGACAAAAAAAAATACACATTTTATTTATCTTTGCTATGTTTCATAATAAAAAGTACTAGAGGTTTAGTATAATTGAAAGATTTTTTGATAAAACTGCACTCTTTCATTTGTTTTTACTTGATTCTACTTCTTTTTCAGTGCTCATAAGTGTATTACTTTCCACCCCAATAAATCTTGCGTCCTTTTAAAGACTATAAAAAATATCTAAATTACGTATTAATCAAACAATTCTCCTGAGTGTTTGTTCGGTTTTTAATTCACTGCTTACATTTAAGTTCATTTTAACACTAATAAATTCATTTCCATAGCTGTAACATTATATACGCTATTTGTAAATATCGTTGTAAAAATTCTTTTTGTTCTTTAATTTCTTCTAGCATGTCGAGAGCATCCATTTGTTCTGACTTTAAACAGTCAGGATTGCAGGTGAAGTCAGACGTTCTGAGTCGAATTTATCGCTGTATACGTTGTTGGTTTCATTGCACGTAGTACACAAGTTCATACAGTCTAACTTTGGCTTTGTCGTATATCAATAATATAGTCATTACATAGTATCTTTCTTTATATTCGCTTTGTGAATATATTTTTAAATCTTGAAAATCTTGAAAACACATCTTTGTACTTTGGCATTTGAATCTTTGATTCTTTAGTACTGGAGTTATTTCATATGGATCGTACTTTGTATATGCAGGTTTAGTTGGAGTTTATAATGTTTTTAATGTGACTATGATTCTTATCAATTTACCAATTTTATTTCAGAATATCCTAATATTCAATTTCCTAATTTAATTTCCCAATATTCAATTTCCAAATTTATTTTACCAATATTCCAATATTCTATTACTCAATTTAATTTCTTAATATCCTAATATTTAATTTTCCAATTGTGAAGCACTTTTTTTTAAATGGACTGAAGTTGAGTATCTATCCTAACAAACAGATCCTCAGTATGTCGCTGAGAAGGAGAATGACAAACCCCCAGCTCTGTTTAATGAAGCTGATTGGGCTTAATTATGAGCGATTATTCAGATCTGCGGTTCCTTGACCCGTTTCCTGCTCAGCCAAGAGCGAAGCTACAGGCCAGAGATCAGCAGCATGTTGAGAATGCTCCACAATGATGTGTTGCTGCAACATTGCATCAGTGACATGCTGTCAGAGCTCGCTGCCAGGTTTCAGGTGGAGACTCGAGGCAGGCTGTCCTGTGAGAATCCGCGGCGTTGCCACTCTCCATCTACACGTTTGTGCTGTATACCTCAGTTCTCCCAAATACCGTAAACCTCTAAAACTGTCCAGACTTTATTCAGAACACATCTTCAATTCAAAGGCTATTTGCAGGCTGATGTTTAACATAACATTGTAATATCTCTCTCGTGCCTCTTTTATTCATTCTTTCTTACTTTCTAATATTCAGGTTTTTTTTAAATTAATCATAAAAAACAATGTGTGTCTGGGGGATGAATAATAAAATGGCACAATACGCAAAATACCACTCAATCCAATGGATGAATATATTCATTGAGGTGCAGCAGCAGAGGTCATCCCAATGAAAAAAGAAACAGGGACTATTGCATATGTATTCAGAGTGCACAATGCCTGAGAGACATCTAATATCATACATATGTATGAGTTTTAGCCAGTTCCCAAAAAAATCTGTTTATCACTTGGCATCTTGTCTCACTGGTAATTGTATTATGTCAATAATTTCCAAATCGTTATCTTTTTCTCTTTATCGTTGCTGTATTCACTGTCAGTTGAAATTATTTTGTACTACTCTTTTAACCATCGACATTGTCACGATGCCACTTCACTAAAATCCAGATGTAGATCTAGGTCTCTAACGAGCAAGCCAGAGACGACAGCGGAAGGAAAACTCTCTGAGACGACACGAGGTAAAAAACCTTCAGACTCGAAAGAAAACCTGTTCGTCTTCAGGATGACACGGGAGAGTGGGATTATTACGGCATAATGTTGTAGAAAAGGAAAGAGAATCCTGGGCCATATTCGGATTTTGTGTCTTGCATACAAAGGTTATGTTGATATTTACATGAGGAAATTCATTCTCAGATTATGAAGCAACTTTATAAATAGTTGTCTCTGCGCATTCATTTCATGCACATCTTCTGTGTGACGTTTATGTCCCTGCCAGGTTTTTCTTGTTTCGAAGCATCTGTGACTGGGGTTTTATGTCATGTCTAGACCACCAGTGAAACTTTAATAACCGCTGTTGGAAGTTTCAGAAGCACTTGCTTGCTTTTAAGTCAGAACAAATCAGGGATAGAAAATACGGACTGAAGAACTGCTAAATTTGCCATCAAATGTATTATGATATACATTATGATGTCCTACAGTATGTCTGGTTGGAGTTCTCATCATGAAGATGCCACAAGGACAGTCTGGAGATACATGGGATTGTTGTGGATAGCACTGTTTAAAAACCTTTAAAGTAAATGCAGATCTTTAGGGTTTCCATGTAGGAGCATCTGTCAAATGTGCATCACAAGCGCAGGTGTTCCAAGAAGCCGAGCATCAGGATGAATAAGGCAGTGTTAGGGTTTTGAAGGACGTCAAGAGACATTTGCATCAAATTTAAAGCGGTGTATACTCACTGCAAACTTTGTCATGCTTAACGTGTCTACTCATAAGTTATAGTTATAGTTGCTACAGCTCTAAGTTATAGTTGCTACAGAACAAAATGATATTGAAGCCGTGACCTTGATTGTTGTGTGTGTGTGTGTGTGTGTGTGTGTGTGTGTGTGTGTGTGGGTGTGTGGGTGTGTGGGTGTGTGGGTGGGTGGGTGTGTGTGTGTGTGTGTGTGTGGGATCTGAACACATTTGTGACACAGTTTGTCATCGTCAGTTATAACTTTCAGTGGCTTTTGGTATAAACTTAGACTCTGATTCCCAGCATGTTTTTTTCTTTTATTACTATCTGTAACAAAACAAACAACCTTGAATGAACTTGACAAGTGCTTCACTTATGTTGGTTCAGATTTGAGTTTGTATGGAAACGTGTGTGTGTGTGTGTGTAATATTCATGTGTAATAGCACTTTTGGATGAAAAGCTTTAATGCTACTCTGTGTTTAAATATAAATGTTCTATATTACTATCCAAAAAAAAAAATCCTTTTTCTTGGATGATGGTCAATATTTAAATGAGCACATCTTGCCTCGAAGATCATGCTGGTATTAAAAAGAAAAAGAAAAAAAAGAAAAAAGATGAGTCTTTTCACCTTTTGTAGCAATGTAAAATGGGGTCATGGTGGTCCTGAAGTGACTCATCACATATATTAGAATATATGAAATATTTTTTTTATTCTTATATACGTATGTTAGACTGGACGAAATATAGTTAGATATTCTGAATGGCCAGCACTATTTCTGGACCTGCGGCTTAATGCATTATTTATCACAGGCTCTGCCTCTGGCCTGGTGTGTGTCCTCCTTAATTATATCATAATGCCCCAACCCAGAAATCTAGTGCACACATGTTGGGCTGTAAATGTTAATAATAATAATGTTAATACACATACACAATGAGAGAAGGTAGATTTACACTTTTAACATGCTAGGTTATCTTGTATATCTTGTTGGGTCAGGTGGTCAGGTTGACGTGACCCATGTTGATATTGGACAACACAGCATGTTGACTTAAGGCTGTGGACATAAAAAGGAACAAGCATGTGGAATTTTCCACTGAAAGAAATCATTTTCAAGAAATTGCAAGAAATGTTTTTGTTGTTTTGTATATTTAACGTAACTGATAATCTAGTTAAGCCTTTTCAAATTATGCAGGCCATCATTTTTTATGTGCACCCTGATAGCTAAGGTTAGAAAAAAAAATAAGACATAGCTAACATTATATGAGTCATATATGTCACTGTAAACTTCCTCACACCCTTGTGCTTGTTGAGTTCCAGCTTTAACTCTCGTTTGTCGTTATAAATATCCCACTGTTCTGGGAAAGCGTTCCACTAGGTGATGGAGTGTCGCTATAGAGATTTGTGATCATTCAGCTACAAGATTTTTCAACATTAGACACTGATGTTGGATGAGGAGGTCTGGGGTGCACTCAGTGTTCCACTTCATCCCAGAGGTGTTTAGTGGGGTTGAGGTAAGAGAAGTGTGAAGGAGGTTCATCCACACCCACCTTAGTATACAGTGTGTTTATGGTGCTCTCTACAGTATGTGCATGGGGGCATTGTCGTGCTGGAACATGTTTGGGCTTTTCATACTGTAAATGCTGAAAGGAAGTATTTATGTTACTTTTACACTAGCTAATTAAAAATTATTTTTCATTTTATTTTTTGACAAATTATTGACCAGTACTTGAGTACAGTTCATTCTAATTGTGTAATGTTTAACAATCATGATTTAAAACATGTACATAAATAAATAATATATCAAGTTGCCATATTTTAGCTGATTAAGGCTTCTTTTACGCCAAACATCTACAACCTAGCAATTTTGTCATTTTTCTGCTTTGTTTTTTTGTTTGTTTGTTTGTTTGTTTTTGTCTGTTTTTTTTTTTGTTAGGATTATAGGATTAGTTATCTTGTTATTGTCATTATAACCAACCTATGAGCTGATTATGAGCGAATGAATAGATTATTGAACTGATCACAAGGTAATAAGGTAATCACAAGGTAACAAGTATAATAGTATTTAAAAGGAATTTTAGGCACATAAATCAGTGACAAAAAAGACTAGGCGCGGTGGAGGTGGCATCCCTGTCGAGCCATGGTTTAAAATAACTAGGTCAGCATCCTAGCCCAGCTTTACTGGGTCCAGTGCCAGGTTTTTAAATTGACCTGAATTGGGTTATTTTTAGAACAGCTATTTTAGACTGTATTCGATTCAACCATAAGAAGGTTTATACCTTAGAGGAGCCTTATAGGCTGAGCGCTCCAGGGCCCAGATGATGGACACGGTACGGTGCAGTCAGTGCTTGTTGGGTTGTATGGTAGGTTTGTGGATGATGGTGATGAATCTTGATGGCTATTCTCATTCTTGCCATTCTTTTCAAAAGTGTGAGATTGACATGCCCTACGGAACAGTGTGAACAGCAAACCCTGGCCTCTGTTAGCTCTCAAGGCTAGTAGGTGTATGACAGGGCTATTGGCTCTGACACCTTTGCTGATGATGATTGAAAAAAAAAGGCTGTTATGTTGAGATATGGGATCTTTCTGAGCTGCAGAGAAGTTTGTGTCATAGCTTTGAGGTGGGAGCTCTGTCAGTAATTGAACTATTTGATCTGTAGATAGCTGAGAAGAGAAGGTTTCACTCACCTTCATGCTCTTTGTGGGTGTTTGAAGTGCGCCTTATACACAGAACAGCTCTGAGCTTGCAAGTCATATTGAAATGCCTCCAAAAAGCCTTCAGGCTATAGGGAAATTGCAGGCACAGTTAGAAAAGGCCAATGAGAGGAAGGGCAAAGTGGAACAGAGAGCAGAAAATGGGAGAAAGGAAAGTTATATTTGCTTTAACTGAACAAGTGAGTGAAAGGATTAAAAACACGTTTAACAGACTGACCCAATGATCACAGACTGACCAGAAAGATGTAGCTGTTCATGCTAACGTGATTCATTTGTCACACCGGCCTGCCATAAGTTGACCCATGAAAAAAACATGCTATTTTTAGCAGTTTGTTCTCCCTGGCTCCTTAATACATGTCTCTTTTAAACCTTGATTTTTTTTTTTTACAGTCTTATTGATTTTAACATCCTGTATAAATAGCTTTCAAGGGAGCACAAAACTAAATGCCTAAAAAATGTCATTGTGCTAAATCTATATAAAATCCACGACTATTCCTAACCATCACCTGTACTGTATCTTTCCCAAAGAGTCATAGTCAAGGCTTTTCCTGGTGTTTCACTTCTTTTTTTTTTTCCATGTGCACCAGATGCTTTGAATTCTGTGCAGTAACGGATGGGCTTAAAAATAAGAAGTAATATTTTACAATAAACAACGTGGCCAGGGTGCACTGTTCTCATTTATTATGCACAGCAATATGGAACTGCTGTAATGAAACCTCAAAATTAATAAAGGTCCCTCCAAAATAACCCCAAAAGGGAACATAGTTTGAATATTAAAAGCATGTTGAAGCTGTGATTAGTCTATGTATAGTGTAAAGTATTGTGTAAAGTAGTGCAGTTGAGGTGTAACTTTATCTGTGTGTATGTGTAGCTACTGAATATTTGGACTGAAAGTGGGTGTGGCCTAAAGGGATTTTTGTTTGTTTGTTGTTGTTGTTGTTTTTTTTTTGTTTTTACCGCCATATACCTGTATGTTCCCGAAACACTACAAAACATTGGAAAAACCTCCAGAGAAAGAAATTTCAGCCCAGTCTTCATGGTGGGTGGATTCTGGCTCTCTGACACTTTCTCAGCCTCAGCTAAATCATTCCATTTCTAAATCAGTTTTAAACAATGATATGCATTAGCTGCGAAATTTTCAAACTGATTGTTCAATTCACCAATAAAAAAAAAAAACTACTAACAATTAAAACCAGTGCAAAGCTGACCAGGATGCTACAGTGCCACCAGTTCTGGAACATGGTCTTTCTTTGTCCTGCGAGATTCACATCTGCCTGCTTGCTTTCACCTGCATGAAAATAACAAACTCATACTCAAACAATGTATTCGTTACCTCCCAAAGGACCCCTGTCCTGAGGCAGACTTCTCAGCTCAGCCGGTTGCCCTTAGAATCATTTTAGCGAGTTGTACAGGTGTCTAAAAAGCCTCCGGAATTCTCTCTGTGTCCAAAAATCATCCTCCCAAGAACATCCTAGTTGGTGGATTGATTGCAGAAAGTGCTTCACTATTTAATATATAATGGTCTTTTGGGGGGCAGTGGGGGCAGGTTGGTAAGTGGTTAGCATGTGGGCCTCATATCTCTAGGGTTGGGGTTTAAATTCCTTCTCCACCCTGTGTATGTGTGTGGAGTTTGCATGTTTCTTCAGGCGATTCCTCCATGGTGGTCCAGTTTCCTTATCCAGACCAAAGGCAGGATGATCTCTAAATTTCCCATAGTGTGTGAATGAGTGTGCAAAACTGTGTGTGTATAGGTGTGCGTGTGAGATTGTGCCTGGTATGTCACGTGATCCAGAGTATCCTTAACCTTGTGCCCCGAGTCTCCTGGGGTAGTCTCCAGGTTCCTAGCAGCCCATCATAATCACAAACACATTTGTCTTAATATCTCGCTGATGCACGTTCATAGTTATCAGTGCAACTAACAATGACTTAAGTAACCAGAAGGAAACCTATTGGCTGTTTTAGATTCTTATGCTTTTTGTAAGAAAGCATTTTCCTTCCTGTGAACCAACCAAATATCTCCATAGCCCTGTAGAATCCCTTCAGCTTCACTTACCTCGTCAAAGCCTCATTCAAACACATATCTTATAAACATCTTCAAAAGTCATATTTTTTGCTCTCAGGAATGGCTGGCACAAGGTAAGTGCCTGCAGGGTCTCATCACAGCTAGTTTTATGTTTTCCTTTGAAGTGAAATGGAGCTTTCATTCAGTCATTGCCTCTCTGACATGGTGTATATTTGTGAAGATCAATGCAGTTTTATGCACAGGAGAACATTTTTTACTGCACAACACTAAACTGCCAAACTACGCATTCACTTCCTCGTCAAATTCAATCAGAACTCGCATCAGTCACTGCACATCGAAAGAGTAAGCTGTAAGTCACTCTCGTACTCAAACGCTCTGTGTGGTCCTTTATTCTTTGCCTATTGCATCTTCTATCTCTCCTTGCTCGCTTCAAGGTCACAGAGAGGAGGCCCGAGTTCTCTTTTTCTCTTTGTCTTTTAAAATACCCTGCTTACCCTGATTCCCAAGGCATGGATCTGATCTCTCTTTTGTGACTCAGATACTTGCGTCTTACACACTATAGACAGTGAAGAATACAGGACCTCTGTACCAGACTCTGCAGATCGCCAGTCTCCAGTTAGGGCCAGAATGGATGTGTTCCTATTTAACAATCAATCCTTCACTAGCGCCATCGTCAAATTCTGGCAAGTCGGTATAATCAGCGAATGAGAGAAGCAGGTAGCCATCGATCATGACAGGATGTCGTACATGAAGATGATAAGTGGCCTGTAAACGACTCATGAAAATCAGATCACGGTGTGGGTTACAGAGTTATTTGTCCTCTACACAGGAGAAGTACTTTATTTGCAAATGGGCATGATAAATCAGGGGTGTTAGCACAAGAGATCCACAGCGCTGCAAGTTTTCCTGCACGCACACATACATACGCACGCATGACTAGGGTCATGTTTTTAAAGCGTCTGATGCTGACTTTGTTTGATACTCCTCTAATACGTTTTCATTGCATTCGGCATTCCAGATGTTGTCAGGATGCTCTCCAGATTTTTGTACCCTTAAGGTGGTGCCATATATCAGAAGGATAATGCACAGATACACACAGCAAGCCTGGCGACAGACTGGTTTGATGGACATCAAAGGAACGTTGAGCATGGCCTGAAACACTTTTGAGTGTTTTGGAAGAGCAATTTTTTTTAAACGTTTTCATCCCCCAGCAAAACATTCCTTCACATAGCCATAAATCTGCTAGAGGAATGGTTCAGAACCCCATTTGCCAAAGTGCAGGACTTGAATCTGTTATTCCCAGGACTATTTGATGCTGTATAGGCCACAAAAAGAGCCTCTACACCATACTAATAAATTATTGTGTCCTTTAACCAAGTCTTTCAGTTTCACTGTTCAACCCTTATAACTGTATGTGTGGATATAATGATCTCTCTCTCTCTCTCTCTCTCTCTCTCTCTCTCTCTCTCTCTCTCTCTCTCTCTCTCTCTCTCTCTCTCTCTCAGATCTGGACGTGAGGTATTTTTGGAGTTGGAGTGCTTTTGAGGACTATTTGCTATTCTGTTTTGGCTTCACGATGCTGTGTGCCTTCTTCACGCTCTTCTTCCTCGACTGGGTGGTGTTTGTGGAGTCTCTGGGCTCACTGGCCTTGCTGTTTGAGGCCATGCTGGGTCTGCCTCAGCTGTTGCAGAACTACAACAACGGCTCCACCCGTGGCATGAGGTCAGTCAATCCCCTACGATCCCCTACGATCAGTTCTTTACAACCATCTGCCTTTATTCCTTTACTGTCTAGTAGACAGATTAAAAAGCATCTGTCTCTTGGGTTCTCAGAGCTTTAGCTGTGGCTACTCAATTCTTTTCAAATTTAATGATGAATGTAAATGGCTGTTCTAACAAACAGCATGGGCTGGGATTAAGTTCGGGTCTGAACATACATTGTTCTCCATATAGTCATATTTATCCCACTTGACAAATAACCGGGAAGTGAGAGAAGGTAAAGAAGGATACAGTTAGAAATATTGGCACCCTCTTTTTTCAGACCTGTTTATATTTTGATTGATTGGCACCCCTACCATTAGCATCTGGTCGATCTTTTTTCCTGTAATGCTTGACAAGACTACTTGTAGAGGATCCTGTACATTTTTAAGATCATTTATATTCTCAGATTTGTACGTTCTCCAAGCTTCAGTGATGCTTCACCGTATATAAATGGTGGGTATAAGGTGCTTCTTTCTTGTATGCAGTAACACTTGTTTTTTGCCAAAGAGGTACTTGGATTTCTTAGACAAAAATGTACATTCTTGACAATAGATGTCATGCAGTCATCCATTTTGAAACTTGACTAAACTGCAACTTTCTTTTTTTCTTCATTGCCTCTTTTGTCATCCTGTTCAAGACCAAACTGTTTTAGCCTTTTTTTTTGTATTGTGTTTAATTTGATCAATTCAAGGATGACAAATATGGCATGTCAGGTTTTTTTTCTTGATAGAAAATACGTTTTTTGTTTTTTTTTTAAAAAATGTACTCATGAATAGTACTTTTTGTTAGGGAAGAGTTTCTCCTTTTGTTTGAGTGGATAATTTAAATCCTTTTCTCTAATGTTTTGTCATTTATACAGTATATATCATTTCTACCTATTCCATATTCTCTAAAGTAATTGTGCATTCACTGCAATTTAGGCAAAGAGGAAAATGAGAGGTTTTTTTTTTTAAATCAATTAGCTTGGAATTGTGTCTCGTCATTAGGTCAGCATTCTTGATTCATTTATGGGACACTAAACACATATCACTCTGTCCTGACTCCTGAAACAGTCTCCCATACTGTCCGAAGTTTACTTACGACTTGCAAAATGTTAATTGTTTAAAATCATGTAAAAAAAAAAAAAACTACATTTATGAGGAATCATAAACATTACTCTTATTGTAGTTCTGTCCCGAATAAGCTATTTCACATAACATGTGCTTACATACAGTCCATAAGGCACAATAATATCTGAATTTACACAAATAAAGCAGTTCGAAAGTAAACTTTTAAACATATTGATTGGTGTAAATTTTTTGGTTTGCAAATCGTTTTTTTATTATAATTATTATTTAGTGCTGCG
Organism: Tachysurus fulvidraco; assembly: GCF_022655615.1. Classification (NCBI taxonomy): domain Eukaryota; kingdom Metazoa; phylum Chordata; class Actinopteri; order Siluriformes; family Bagridae; genus Tachysurus; species Tachysurus fulvidraco. The sequence goes on along the minus strand of NC_062530.1, from coordinate 19,606,892 downwards.
CTTCAGAAGTTTTCCTGAAGACTCAGTAATATAGATGCACATATACAGTAGAGTATAGAGATCATTTTGTGGTCACTGATGCCTCTGGCCACACTAAAATTATATCAAGGACAAAAATGTTACGCTCGCTGCCAGTGACACATTGATTGCATTGGTTTTAAAAGATAAATTCCAGCAGGAAGCACATTTATATTAGCTTCGGTCCTTCCGTGCCTAAACGGCACTCGCAGGCTTTAATTTGGCTTGTAAAGTGCAGCCTGGAGCGTCTGACGCTGTCATCCCCATCCAGCTGAGCAACGGATGAGAGGAGAAAGAGAGGAGCTTGGGTAGAGGCGGGCTGGACTAAACTCAACCGCTTCCTCTCTGAGCTTCTGCTTATACTCCCGAGACATTAACTTAAATCACAACGCCAAACTTTAACTCGCAGGTCCCTGGTATTGCTAATTTTGTATTCAGGAGAAGCCTTGGGGAATGACAGCGTTCGCTTCAGCAATGCTAATAATGTACTCTGGTACTAATTAGGATCGCTGCTCGCCCATTATGAGTGATGCAAAACACTGTATATGAGTTTGACTTTCTCAACCTTTGTCATCGTCTTGAAGAATAGAAGAATCCTTGGCACTGTTAGCGAGTGTGTAAGAGTGTGTGTGCTCACAGAAACCACTATTTCTGTGTGGATAGCAAAATTGAGTATGCGATTTATCTTCTCTGTGTACAGTACTTACAGAACATATAGAACATGGGCTTCATAGGTGGTGCACATGGGTCAAGCCACTTTACAATGCAATTACAGTATGTAAACACTACAATATGGTACAGTAACACAATAAGACTGTGGATTGAAAAACGTCTTGGCTTTTGCCGACACAAAAAAATATGTTACATACACAGGTTCACATAAACCTTGAACCAGGGACCCTGTAGAGGTGAAGCTGCAATGCTAAACACTGCACCACTCTGCCACCCATCCCACCTCCTGTATTTCCAAATTTAGTCTCACCCTTTACTCTTGGTGTAATGAAATCTCCTTCTAAGTGTGTGTTGTGGATGTGACAAGCACTGATTTCATTTCATGTGTTTTTATTAGGTAGTCCAGTGTCTACGCTTGTCCTTTTACTTTTTCTGTTCCGTGTGAAGTCCTTCATGTAGTCTATTTATATTCTTTTGTGTCTTAGTATTCGGTAAAGTCTTACCAGTTAAAACATGCTTGTATTTCGCAGTTCCACTTGAAAATATCATAAAATATCAATTTTTTTGTTTTACACAATTTCGGTTTTATTAATTTATGACTATTGATTATCCATCTTTGATGTTGTGTGTAATTTCTTCCACAGACCATACATTTGCTCAAATAATACACATTTTTGCTAGCATGTCACAGTTGGTAAGAAACAATATAACTGGATAAGCTAGTGAGCAAAAAAGTTTCCTTGGGTATTTTTTTTTCTTTTGGATCTTTCCTCTATGTTTTCCCAGGTTTGTTCTATCACATTATCACTACCATTAATAAAGAATAGGGCCTAGCACGTGCTACCTCCGAGACCTTTTGCTTTGTCACAGTGCAGCATGCATGAGTTCACAAAGGCCCGTGATTGCCTAGTGTTGCTCTGATTGACAGTGGAACGAGTTTGCTATCCCTCTAACCCAGAGAGCATGGCTAATCCTTGTTCTCTTGGACCTTCCTGCCACGGTCGGCTTTAACACCAGTTTTGAACGCTTTCCTATCGCGCCTCTTGGAAGCCGCTGCAGCATCTTCAACCACTTGCATTTTCACACTAGAGGAATGATTCAGACTTGTAATTTAAAACCCTGCTTTTTACCTGGGCTTAAAAAACCTGCTCTGAAACAGGGTAGCGACTCGGCAGTGTCAGGTGACAAAACACTTGACGTGCATGTCATAGCAAGGGGGAAATATGTGAAACATCAGCGGATATCAACGAAAGAGATTTAAAAGCTGTGAAAGATAAAATACCTGGTTAGACCTGTCCTTTATTTCTCACTCACGCAAAAGAGTGAGATGAAACTAATTAAAACTGTTTGTTTATTTACGCAATTGTGGTTCTTGATAGCATAAATATGCATATTAGAAGGTTAACTCAGGGTTTTGGGGCAGTGGTGGCTCAAGTGCTTAAGTGACTAGGTTGTTAAACAGAAGGTCAAGGTTCAAGCCCCAGCACCGCCAAGATGCCACTGTTCCAATGGTGTCGTATCATAACTCCCCTTGTGCTTGGACCCCAACTTTCTCAGCTGGGATATACAAAGAAAACAGTTCCACTGTGCTGTAATGTCTGTGTGGTGATAATAATAACATTAAAGGCTTCTTCTTTTTGAGCAGTATGAAACTATGACCCAGAGTGTTGTTTTAAGTGTTGTGGACATAAGAAAACTTACAAAATGTTATAATTCAAGCCAATGTAGAATTCAGATAGACATTAATGGAACTGGTTGGCGTTTTCATCATTTGGAGGCTGCTCGCTGCTGCCGAAGATGACCTACATAGAGATACATGAGATTACTGTGGCTAGCACCACTTAAAAACCATGGAGATGGCTTTGTGACCGCAACTACCACCATCAGATTTGCACTCATGTTTCCATTAGTGAGCAGTTGATATCTTCAATAAGACAGACTTTATATTAGCACTTGAATGAATTTCCTGGTTACGCAATTCCACTTTTTAACCATATAGTACAGAAGGGAAATGATTTATATCGCACTATCAGATGTCACCCAGATGAGAATGGATTCCCTTTTTTGAATCGGTTTCCTCTCAAGATTTCTTATAATATCATCTCAATGGGTTTTTCCTCGCCACTGTCACCTCTGGCTTTCTCATTAGTGATAAATCGATAAATGTCTCATTTATTTGCTGAGTGTATTGTTTTTCTACAGCTGCACTGGGACAGGGATCGTTAAAAGTGCTATACATATAATTTATGCAAAGTTCCAAATGGGACACATTTAGAAACAGGATTATTGTCCAAATGATTGTTCTCTGTATATTTTCTATATGGTAAAGGGACTCGATATGGGACGCTGTAAAGGAAGCGATGTCTAGTGTTCTGTGAAATCAGCTTGAAGCCTGGAACAATGAGCTTGTAATCATACATTCAGAGCTGCCTTTCTTCACTCTCACCTCTGTTCATGCTCATATACTGAATTCTATTATGGGACACCGGAGAGAGGACTGTCCACTGCTTCACTTTATGCCTTTGAGAAAGATGATTATTGGACCGGCAGAATTTAAACAAGCCCCGGGAATATCATAGCTCTCCAAAATTGCCTGTCTTCTTTCCTTTGTTATCTGACAGACAGATAGATAAGAGTTAGATCTATTTTTCACCCCCTCTCTTCTTCTCAAAGCCATTACCACTAAATTATCTTTGTGTTTATTGACAGAGACGTGGCTGTTCTAAGAAAGAAGGCTGGATTGTGAGGTACGGGGTCCGTATGTGTGTTTCTGTGACAGGCTATGACAGACGTTAATGGCGCAGGCATCCGGTGACAAGCTGTCTCTTCTCTCCCTCAGGGACACACTCCGTTCTCTAGGTCAGGAATGTCCTGATGGTTTCTGACAGGGTCTTTCACTGTGACTTTTTCTTAGAAAGATTGCTCTCTTGCGAGGCCCGTGGCATTCGTGCATTGGTGTGAATCAGCTTTCTGCCCTGATGTGCTTTTCACTTGTTGTGAGGTGGAGGTGTAAAAGCACAGCGTACACGGACTCTCACCCTTACAGCCACTCGTTTTATCATCCGTCCTGCCCACATATCAGTCCACACCAACACAGTCCTGATTAATCACGGTGTACTTGGTTGATGTTGAGTTGAGCAGCTCTCTAGAGGAACTGGCTAAGTTCACTCACCCTGATGGAATATTTTGAAATGTGAGATGCTCAGACGCTCTGCATTCATTAGAAGCTGTGCAGTCATGTGGAGCGCTGCTTACCTGCACTTCCCTCCCAGCATCATTTATATGCAATGCTGATGAAGCAGAAGATTTTTGAATGACACTCTGGACAAAATGTGACCTGTACAATCAAAGGGACGATCCATCCTAAACGGTTTCCTACATTCCTCACAGTGCCATCTGATCTGTTGACATTGGAATCAGTGTTATTTCGTCTTTACAGAAAGAGAGCGATGAAGCCTTTAGTCCAGCTTCTTACCTGTACACTCTGTTTAAACACATATGGTTCCAAACCAATACCATTACCATTTTTGTGAAATTACTATAAAACAAATCAAAATAAACACAATTTCATGATTCATGACAGATTCGTACATTCATGACTGAAGGACAGAATTTCCATTTAAGAGGCTAAATTTGGAGTAAACTTTGTTAGCTTGTACAATGAGTCAGCATAAAGCGTTTGCTGTTTTTTTGTTTGTTTGTTTTTTTTTTTTTGAGACTTTGTTTGTTTGTTTATTTATTTAATACTTTCTTAGTCCGTAGTCAGAGCCGGGCCCCTGCTGTGCCGATCAAGCTGACAGTGCTGTAATCGGTCTCTTAAGCAAGCAGAGACATGCAGCGAGCTTCTCCGCAGAGACGCCACTTCTGTGTATGTCTTGCTGATTGCTCCTGATTGCCCCTGGGAGTCCTGCTGAAGTTTCCCCATATTTATTAAAAATAAGGATGTCATTCATGGTTGTGCAGTGAGAATTCGTCTCCGGTGGGCCCGGCAATGCTCGCATACACACTGATGGTTTATTGAGCTGTTGCTGTTATTACTACGGTGGATTTTTGGATCCATTTATCAGTGAGTTTGTGTGTGTGCGCGTGTGTGTTCGTTTATCTGCCCCATGGTGTCATCAAAAAGCATGCAGCTGAACAGCCAGTTAAATAAATCTCATAAGTCATCCATAACGGATAATGACGCCCTGATAAAATATGGACCACCCGTTCAGATCATTCCTACCAGCAGCGAATAACACGCACTTAATCACCATGAAAACTAATCAGCAGCGCTGTGGACGTCTCTCCCATACAGTACACGCTGTCTATCGAACATCCACGTACAGTGGAGCCTGAGCATCGTCAGCACATCCTCACATCAACACTGATTGTGATTGGTTTCTAGTCCACTACAATAAAATCTATGACAAATTTGTGTCTTTATGCTTTGGACATCTGTCTAGTCACATCAAAAATGCTTTCTGGTTAATGCCTTGCATCCCAGATTTTTATTCAGTTATTCATTCTAAAGCAGTAATTATTATGGATTATTTGGTGACTGCAATTTTAATCTTGGGGTTGTCAATCAGAAATGTGCAAAAAGAACAGTATTATTTTTTCCTAATAAAAAGAAAACAGATAAGTCTGTCAACAAAGACATCTGAAATGATTACAGTGGCATCGTGTATGTGTCGTAAAATATCAATTGAAATGTTAACTTTGTGATTCTGTGCTTCTGATTGTTTTTATAGAAACTTTTCTCCAATTAACATCTAGGGTGTTTTTATTTTTGTTTTGTTTTTAATTCCTTATTTATGTTCTATTATGCCCAAGGCACTCAAGTTTCAACCCGATATCGGGAAAAATGTGTAGGAATTTTAACAAGCAGCTCGTAGAAGAAAGCCATGAAAAAGTCGAACACCCCTCCCTGCTACTCCATCTGTATGCTTTCTCTAATCTTCATGACTTTATTTTGTGCCCATAATTCCTGCATGTTGTCAGCGTGTGAAGGTTTTGCACCCCTGAAACATCATTAGCATGAGTGACAGATACTGTTGAATATTTACAGGACGTCCCAGGCCACACTACACGGGGATTAGTGGTAGATCTGCTACTCGTCTGTCTCACTTCTCCTGTGTCTGCAATTAGCGGCGGAATGATAGAGCACTACTCCTCTCTTAGAGTTGCAGGATCCCGTGTTCAGGACGAGCGGTATGAGTTCAGCAGATGTGTCAGGGTCGGTTAGCATCGTTAGCAGCTGCTGCTCAAAACACGACCCATAAGAAGCTAGAGCTGGAAGAACTGAACCCAGCTGATCACCTTGAGCTGTGTATTTAAATGAGGGTTGTCTGTTAGCTGTCTGTTGTGACTCCCCTGAGCCTCAGTCATGGCAGAATTATTCATTACCACAGCAGGATCAAGTTTGGCAGTGCAAAACATGGGGAAGAAAAGAGCAAGAAAGGGCTGGTGGACCAACACGAAAGCGTAGCTGCTCTTAGCTCTTAGCTTTACAGAAGTCAATATGCATCAATTATCACACCCCTGTAGGCTGCTTTTAGTCTGCAGTTCCACGAAAAGGCATGAATTTAAACCCGCCTACTTCTCACAAGTCTAATTACAGCACAAACATTTTAATGCATTCAATTCACAGACATGTTCCTGAGCCATAGTCAAAGAACGATGAATTGTCCTGGCTTTATGTGTATTTCTTTTACATCCACTCTCTCTCTCTCTCTCTCTCTCTCTCTCTCTCTCTCTCTCTCTCTCTCTCTATCTCCCTCCACCTGTTTCTATTGCTCAATCTGCCTGGCTTGGACTGAAGGTCTTGTTTACTTTCTTCAAGAGAATTTTAAATAACACGTCTCTTTTTACTCTGTCTTTTGTTAGTAGGGAGAAGATCAGTTTCTTTCTAGAAGTGTGCAAACTTTCCTGTGTTTGAGACAGATGGATTGATCTACATGCATATTTCATATTTTGTCTCGGGCAAAGCCTTTTTCCTGTCACTACTTTTATTTTTATTTATTGTCTCCTCTTGCTGAAAACTGAAAGTCAGTAGTAATTTAGGGAATGGTGGATGAGGGCCAATATTTTAGAGAAGTCTATGGACATTTTTTCCCCCGTTTTCTCCTGTTTGCTCTTGCCAATTCCCACCCACTAACAAACTCTCAATTATCTAACCAGCTCACTAGATCCACTAGAGTGGGCAAACGTGCTTCCTTTGAGACATGTGAATCAAACCTTAGCATCATCCTGAACTGCTAAAATGTGTCTCTCCTTACTTCCACCCACAAAGAATGGCCAGTTTTGCTTTCTTGGATGCAACATCGCCAGGATTTAAACATCGACAGGGCCGACAGGTTTCCTTTGCATCAGGATCTGTGCTAAGTAATTTTTAAATCAGTATATTGAACAGAAGCCTTTATTTTGTTACATATACATTACAGCACAGTGAAATTCTTTCTTTGCATATCCCAACTTTTGGAGGTTAGGGTCAGAGCACAGGATCAGCCATAATACAGCACCCCTGGAGCAGTGAGGGTTAAGGGCTTGAATCCCAGTCCTCTGATCAACAACATAGAGCCTTAACCACTGGAGCCACCACTTACCCTTGCTTTGTTGAAACAGTAAACACCCAAAAATAAAAAAAGCCTCTTTTGCTCTCTTAAATAAAGCAAATTCAGAATGTGAAAGTCATTTGTTTATTATTATTATTATTATTATTTATTTTGATGATGATGATGATGATGATAATGGTGATAGGTGTGTTTCCTGCAGGTTCTCTGGTTTTCTTCCACCATCCAAAAGCCTGCCAGTAGGTAGCTTGTCTAAGATTGCCTCTCGGTATCAATATGTGTATAAATGTGTTTGCTGCAATCAGATCAGACTTTTTGACTTATCATCTACTGTTGCTTGGTGCAAATGTGGTAGAGAAAAAATTATTAGCAAGCTCTAACATTACATCCCTCCGTTCTCTCAAACGTACACATAAGTGACAACATTCATTCATTAATTTTCTACCACTTATCTGAACTACCTCATCTCAGGTGTCATCGGGCATCAAGGCAGGATACACCCTGGATGCAGTGCCAAAACATCGCAGGGCACACACACACTCTCATTCACTCACACACTCAAACACTACGGACAATTTTCCAGAGATTCCAATCAACTTGCCATGCATGTCTTTGGACCGGGGAGGAAACCAGAGTACCCAGAGGAAACCCCGGAGGCACGGGGAGAACATGCAAACTCCACACACACAAGGCAGAGGCGGGAAACGAACCCCCAACCCTGGAGGTGTGAGGCAAACATGCTAACCACTAAGCCACCGTGCCCCCTAAGTGACAATATTGACAACATAAACAGTGCATGTTTTCTTAGCGTGGATGAATATTGTATAATACATACTGTATATATGGGCTTTTGTGGCATCTCTGACTCCTGTCACTTCTCACACTCCTCTCTCATGCTCCTCACCATTGAGAGCACAAATCTTACATTGTGGACAAACTTTAGGTTCAGCTGCTTGTTTTGGAGAATTAGAACAACACCTTAACTTTGGTGTAAGAGTAGATAGTAATAGTAGGCTCAGGCGGTTCACTCTTAAAGACGATGTGTGACGTCTTATGACTAAAATTCTTTGCCAAGCAAGGGGGCAACCAGTGAACCTCTTTTTTTGCCAAGCTAGTTCAGATGGAAGCATGGAAGGAAGGAGATTAGGATCACGGTAGAAGCTCCTGAGTCGGGCAGATGGAACAGCGGAGGCATCCATATACCTGATTTTCCTTTTTCCCTTCAAGCCTCCTCTCAGGCAAAGATCTGCACCTGATGCTTAAGATAAGCTCACAAGTGTCTGGTGGGTACAGGAGCGAGAGTCATCCCTCTGCAAACAATCCTTCCTGCAGTTTTAATGAACACGCCCATGTAATGAGGAAAGGAAGGTATGCAGGTGGTGGTGATGAGAGGTATATAACTGAGAGGACTTCTCATGTCACTGTACATCAGCTGCTTTACAGGTTAAAGGTGTATCCTTTGTGTAATGCCTTCCTCGTTTCCTTCAAGGAGCAGTAACAATTTTTATTCTCCAGTACATAATTAATCAGAATTATCCAGATTCATTATTATTGTATAGATTTCTTGTTGATTATTTTAATTTCGATCCCAGTTAAACTCCCACAACCGGCTAGTGTCGGCTAGTCTAGTCTGACGTTTGTCATACATGACTTTAAGAGTTACAACCTGAAAATGAAATCATTCTCACTGTTTTTTTTTTTTTTTCCATGTACAAGTCAAGTCAAGAAGCTTTTATTGTCATTTCAACCGTATATGGCAGTTGCAGTACACAGTGAAATGAGACGACGTTTCTCCAGGACCAGGGTGATGCATAAAACAAAGACAGAGCTATAAGGACTTGGTAAGTTAGTCCTAGCCACATAAAGTGCAACTGTACAGCCTGGTGTAAACAGCGCAGGACAAGACAGACAAGACAGTGCAGGACAAAAGACGGTGCAGACAAAAAAAGACAATAAACAGAAACAGCGCCGACCAGTGTACATAATGTATGTTCAAACAATATTGCGTGTGCAGTAATACTAGAATAAACACAGTGCTATTGCAACAGGTCCCTGAGATCATGTAAAGTATCGTGCAAAACAACTGAAATGTGAGACAGCATGTGCAAAGAGCAAAAAGTGTGCAAAAACAGCATGTAAACAGGTTGGTGGATATATATTGGAAGTGTGTGTATTTGGTGTAGGTCTGTGCAGTCCATACAGTTGTTGTTTTTTATTTGTTGTTTGCTGAAGTATTGCTAAATATCCAAACTGCCCTTTGGCAAACTCCAAATGGGATTTCATATTGTTTTATTTCAGTAATGTCTTTTTTTTCTTGATATTATTTAATAAATCCCAGCTCAGATTGTTCAGGCTATAGTTGTTCTGTTAACAGAATTATCTGTGGATCTCTCCAGCACCTTTTGGACTAATACCCTCCTAACCTGGTTACTGAATTTTGGTATATGAGTCCCGTCCGAGCCACATTCTTTTTATTTTTTAAATAATGGTTTTGGTGCTCCATGATATGTTTTTGAAATATGTTCATAAGCAAATCCTTATTGACATTTTCCCAAAATTTGGTCCTCAAACTTTTTGGACGATTTCTTTGGCTTAATGCTGCTGTTTTTTAAATGTGTTCCCTAACAAACTCTAACAAACAAATAGCATACTGTATAAACTCTAGAAAGCAGTCTCTGAAATACACAAATACCTCATTCTGGTGTTTGATCTGAACATAAACTGAAGCTCTCACTGGTATTTGCATTAGTTTATGACTTGTACAGCCATCACACAAAACGTGAAAGGTTCTTTTCTTCTTGTTGGCATGTGGACGAGGGTGACCTTGAAGCCAGAACGATTTCTGATAGTAGTTCCCCATGCCTAGCGATCAAAGGCAGCAGTTTTTGGCTTCTTTGCAGTCGAGTCTCTTACCCATCAGATTGTTTGCTCTTTTTTGGTGCTGATTGCCCCATTTTCCACTTTCTACCTCCAGAGAGCTCTGTATGGTAGCTGGCAGACATGGCTGAACCATCAGTCCCCATTTTTGGATTTCCTGCTCTATCATGGGCTGCTTATTCTGCTGGTTAGGAGCGGAAAGTCCCAGGAGGAAAAGGTCAACGGTGTAAATATTTATGGACTGCACTGTAGGCTCACATGCTTTAGGGTAAATATGTGAATATTAATGAGTCAGGACTGCAGGGGGTTCAGCTTGGAGCAGGGAGCAGCACACATCACTTCTTTGATCTAGAGCAGGAAAGAAGGATTAAACCACTACAACATCTCTTACAACCGATAGAAGTGCACTGAGAAGATATGAAACTTCTCTTCTCTTCCATTCTCTTCTCTTCCCTTCTTCAATTTTCTTTCATTTCCTTTTCTTCTCTTCTCTTCCTTTCTCCTCACTTCTCTTCTATCCTCTTCCCTTCTTCAATTTTCTTTCATTTCCTTTTCTTCTCTTCTCTTCCCTTCTCTTCTCTTCTCTTCTATCCTCTTCCCTTCTTCAATTTTCTTTCATTTCCTTTTCTTCTCTTCTCTTCTCTTCCTTTCTCTTCTCTTTTCTTCTCCTCACTTCTGTTCTCCTCTCTTCCCTTCTTCACTTTTCTTTCATTTCCTTCTCTTCTCTTCTTTTCTCTTCTCTTCTATCCTCTTCCCTTCTTCCCTTTTCTTTCATTTCCCTTCTTTTCTTCTCTTCTCTTTTCTTCTCTTCCCTTCTTCACTTTTCTTTCATTTCCTTCTCTTCTCATCTCTCCCTTCTCTTCTATTCTATTTTCTTCACTTCTTCACTTTCCTTTCATTTCCTTCTCATCTCTTCTCTTCTCTCCTCATCTGTTCTCTTCCCTTCACTTTTCTTTCATTGCCTTCTCTTCTCATCTCTTCTCTTCTCTATCTGATCAGATCACTATTTATTCACTAGAAAATGTACTTCAGTGCTTTTTAGTCATTGCTCTCAGCAATGCTTCATCAGATGACATTGGTACCATCTGTTGTCCTTTTAAACTTGGTTGTTTTTGTACTCACAGTAAATCTGCTGTGAACTGGAGAGGGCCTGAGTGCTGTTGTGTCCCCGCCTGGCTCTGCTGTTTCCCAGCATCCTTTCGAGTTCATCGTCAGTGTAGCTGTACCGGTTCAGGATGAGTTGTGTAGCTGCAGTTAATTAAGTGTGCTGCTGAGGCTCTCACTGCGTATTAGCCTCTCTCATGCCCATCACTTTCCTTTCACAAAGTCACACCATTTTTTGAAAAGAATCCATTCATCGACACATGGTGTGAGGAAACCGGATGAGAGAAACCCTCAGATTAAGAAACTGTCATCAACATTCTCTGTACGCTTCTTGTTTGCTACCTGTGTTTTCATGTCAGTATTTTTTTTTATCCTTTTCTCTGGCAGTCACTTGGGACAGCTCTTCTCATCTTCAGCCATCTCTGAAGCTCGGAATGTTCAGAGTTTTATAGCTTTCGGTTGTTAATAGCATCTCTGACTTCCGGCTGTAATAAATGTTTAAAGAAATCTGCCTCGCTCTCTCTTCCTCTCTGCCAGTCTCTTTCTCCCATGTTCTCTTTGTCTCACTTGCACTCATTCACTCTTTCTCGCTCATCTGCAAAGGGCATGCAGTAAATATAGGACACTTAAGAGGAATGTTCATTCATTTGAATCCTGTCTCTCTCTATAGCAAATATTACTGCTAAAGTGTCAGTAATTTTGTTAGTGCTGCATTTATTCATGTCATGTCTCTAGCAGTACATTACTGAGCCTGTAATGAACATAATCTTACACACACACACACACACACACACACACACACACACACACACACACACACACACACACACACACACACACACACACAAACAATTTCAACAAGAACCATCACGGTTAGTACTAACAATTTCCAACAATTCTGAACCATTTTATTTTTCAAGCAGCTGTCAGTGAAACAATCATACTGACCTAATAATGACTTAACCCTCAGAAGTTTTCCTATTCTTTTCTTTCTTTTTCTTTTCTTTTCTTTTCTTCTCTGTTCTTTTCTGCCTGATCTTGTGATTTTTATTCCCCTTCTCTTCTCTTCTCTTCTCTTCTCTTCTCTTCTCTTCTCTTCTCTTCTCTTCTCTTCCTTTTGTTTTCATGGGGTGATCAGGTCCTATTCTGTTTCATTACCTAACAGTGTCTGTCTGTATCTGTCTGTCTATGTTTGTGTGTGTGTGTCTGTGTGTGTGGGTGTGTGTGTGAGCGTGTATGTGTGTGTACACGTGTGTGTATCTCTCGGTGTTTGGCAGTGTTAGCTATGAGGAATGGATGTGGACGTGTCGGGGGTTGAGTGGAGACTGAAGTGTAAAACAGCCTGTGAGAGCTGAACCGTGAGGCTCACTTTCCTTAATCATTTCCAGCCTGTTCTTCTCCCTGAAGCCAATCTCAAGTGTTTGCTGAACATTTTCTTTTGTCTCTTTATCAATTCATCACACACTTAGGGCTGAGGAGTGAGTCAGGAGACGCGAGAGAGGGGATGAATAAAAGGCTGGTTGTGTGTGAGTGATTGTGTGAGTGATTGTGTGTGTGTGTGTGTGTGTGTGTGTGTGTGTGAGAGAGAGAGAGAGAGAGAGAGAGAGAGAGAGAGAGAGAGAGTTAGAAAGTGAGGCTGAGGGTGTGACTTCCTGTAGAGAAACTCTGTACTCTGCGTCCTCTGGGTGGGAGATGAACAACTTAAACAAAGTGGCTCTCCGTTTCCATTGTGATGCGATGCTGATGGATCTGCTCTTGTACAGATGACCTGCCTCTGCTAATTACCTCTTTAATGTTTCATCCTCTCTAATGATGTTTGCGGTCTCTGAGCTATAACAGTTCAGCAGGAAGAGAGAGGGACGAAGGGACGGTGTGGGAAGAACAGGAAGGGATTAATGTAGAAGGGCCATGAGCTGAAGCAGAGAGCTACAATGAGAACTGAGGAGCATCGTTTCTGTGGAAATCCTCCATGATGACTGATTTCTGTAGAAATTTAAAATCTGATTTCCTTCCACAGCTTAGCATTAGACCACAGGTTTGGGTTTGTTTTATTGTTTTATCTGTTTTCTTTTCCTCCAGACTGTGTAATAGTCTGAAATTGTAGTTTGAAGACTGCAAGTGTAATAACCGTCAATATCTTAAAAGATTTCTTTTTTTTTTTTGCCCAATAAATCACAATGTCAATATTTAGCCTTCCACAGACCGAGACACTTTTGCAGTAGCTTTATGCAATTTATATTATCTCTAAAAAGACAGCAGGAGAACATTATGTTGCTAAGAAAATCGTCAAAGTGCTTCAGTCATTCAAATTTCACTTTAAATTCAGTCACACAGAAAAAAATTTACATATAGTGTACAATAACAATATGTCTTAATACTAAATGTTATATTTGCTCGTATACTAATCTCCTGCATGACTAAATTACCTTTATTCTTATTTACTAAACTAAATTTAAACAAGTTTTTTTTTATCACTAGCCATAATGATAAGCATGATTAATTTATCTATTAATAGTAGTAGCATGAACTAAAACTAAATCTCATGACAGGAAATATATCTAGAGTATTAAATCTAGTAATTAGCACATGCCTGATAATAAAGGTAATAATAATGATGCAGCGGTATCGTGTGTGTTGCAAGACACCAGTGTCGTGAGTTCAGGTGTGAGCTTTATATGATTTTATTCAGTGTCACTCAGTGTAATCTTGTCAGTGTTAGTCAAATAAATCGTGTGGAACACATTTAAAGTCAGTTCAACAAGTCTTTTTTTTATTTTTTTTTGTCTCCAGAATGTGTGAGAAAAATGTGTGTATAAACATTTATGGTGTTTAAAAAATATATATATATTATGGGGTACGTTACTGGTCATAAGTTATCAGTAAGTTATTGTTAAGGCCAAACTCAACAATTTCAGTAATATCTGTAATATCACAAAGCAAACTACAAACGCTATGAAACAAAGCTGTAAGTTTATACTACCGTGGAATCACATCAGACTTTTATTTGTTTAGTTTAAACTATAGAGTGTAAAAGAGTTTAGACTTTTTGGTCAGTTTCAGTCAATTACTGTCAAATATTAGTCTCCGTCATGTTATCATCATAATTACAATCATTATATTCTCCATCAGAATTATCCAAGCGTTACAAAGTAGGGAAATGCTCCAATACTAAATTCATGGGTGCAAATAATTATGTTTGGTAAAATATTTCTGATATTTATTTATTTTTATTTATTTATTTTATTTATTTTATTTATCTCACAGGCTAATCTACCACAAATATGTTGTAGCCTCTTTTTATCAATGGTGCCAATAATTCTGGAGCTGCGATTCAAGGTCTATTTGCGAACCTCATGTCGAGTAACTACAGGCAGGTGTGTGCTGGATGTGTGCTGACAACATTAAGATATCAGGAGAACATGTTTGGATGAAATCATTGGTTGAGAATTAAAGAAATTGTTTGAGGTTCATGATGCTGCTGCTTGTAGTGCATGAGCTATAGTGTGATGTTATTCAAGTGGCTTACAGGATTAGCATGTCAAAAAAAACAGTAAAAAAATTCAGTGATTAAAAGATATTAAAAAAAAATCAAACCCTGACACAGCAGTATTCTTGATTATTTCTTCTCATCACTGCTAACATCGTTGTGGGATTTAATAACTTCATTGGATTAATTGTCCACAGTTTAGAAATTCCACTTCATTATTTGAATTTCTTTTTTTTTTTTTTTTTGTTAACCATTTTTTCCACTTCCACTCACATAATCTACTTATCTGTCATTTTCCATTTTATTTTATTTATTTATTTATTTATTTAATCACTGCGAGTCTGTTTAAAATGAGTCAGGACACTGTGGGCTTTCAGTGTGAGGTGTTTTTTTTCCTGTGTTGGATAACCTTACACAGAGTTTTAGTGGGTGAAGTTAACACCTTCAGATATTACAGAGAAAAATGAGTTTGATATCACCATTTACTTTAAAGTGAGAAGCAGTTGTGTTTTTAGGGAACTTTTCTATGATTATATTACCCCTAGACTAGGTGCAAACAGAAATGTTAACGAGAAGCCCATATTATTTATTATCTATCAATTATCTTTTATATGAGCCAATAAGCACCACTGTAGAGTGAGACATGACAAAGACATTCAATGCTGAACATTGCAACACCAAAACAGGCAGACATTTTGTTAAGCTTCTCAGATCACAGATTGAGAACCTTTGCACTAAACGAACTTGGTACAAACTGAAGCAAGGTATTGTATAGTGTGTGAGTGTGTGTGCGCGTGCTAGTGTGCGTGAATGTGCTTGCAAGTGTGTGTGGGTGCGAGATTGTGTGTACGGGTGAGTATGTGCGCGAGTCAGTGTGTGCAGGTGATTGTGTGTGCAAGTGAGTGTGAGTGTGTGTGTGAGTGCATGTGTGTGTGTGTAAGCCCATCCTGTAATAATTGCATGGTATCTTACATAATAGAATGCCTTTGAATATGTAAATATTATGGCACTCCCCCAGTATGAGACATTTGTGATCGCACATTCATTGTGACTGCACACAAGGGAAATATTATTCATAAACATAAAAACTGTCTTAGTCTTTTTCTGGCTGGATAAGAATTTCCTGCAGCTGTTTTAAAAGCCAGAAGGGATTTACATCTGTTGCTACTGTAGTGCTAGACATTGTCAGGGCCACAGGCATCCAGCCTGAGTCACGCTTTGATGCCATTTTCCACACGTTTTGCATCTGTCAGGTCTGACCTCAGTGCAGTATGAGGGCCGAGTTTATTGCAGGACACGATATGAAAGCAGCTGTCAGAAAGGGATCATCTCTTCCATTGGCTGGACCACTATATTCTTGATGAGTCCTCATCTCCGGAGATATGAGCCATGAACACACAGCTCTTCTCATGGATACCGAAACAATGCTTACGAAGGAGATTACGAAGGTCACAGGAGATTGTAGACGTGATGAGTCCACACTAAAAGAGAGTGTGGAGGAGTGGATCAGTACACCACTTTACTAGTTTGAGTCCTTTCCTTACTTTTCTGGTTAGAATGATTCTATGGGATGCCGAAACCACGGCAACTCGGCATGACAGCTGACGGATGGTCTGCTCTCGCCTGCACTATTATTCTCTGTAGCTAAAAAAAACGAATAAGCTTTCACTGCGTAAATACAAAGACAATTGACCTGCAGTGGAAAAAAAAATTCTTCTACAAAAACATGATTCTCCCTAAAGTTTTTTATCTGACTTCTACAGAGAGTTTGTCAGTACAGTGTATTGGCATTCACAGCAAATGAAGGTGAGGAAGGATTTCCTTTCCTCCCTCCAGAAGCCTGCTACAGGGCCTGAGATCATCCACTTTCAATAAAGATGGATTACTCACTCCTGCTTGGGGAAATTTTATCTTTAAAGGTTTTTTCCCTCTTTATCCTCCTGTGCTTCTGGATGAAGAAAAGAACATGCACATTGAGTTATAATGTGTACTTTTGAGTCATTGGGCATTCAGTTGACAGCCTAGATTTAAAATATTGTCCTGTTTTTCTTTTAATGGGAGGAACTGGAGTGCATTGCATTTTTTGAAAACTTTTAATAAAGTCCCCTGCCTCATGTTGAGCCCTGGGATTTCTTTAAAGAGGAAATGTTTTGCAGTAGCTGAGACACTTTGCTATTTCTGAAGATTGTTTGCTTGTGTTCTTTCACTTTCACGTTTTATCACTTTACGCTCTTTCTGGTTTAACTGTTGCAGTTTTCTTCTTTTTTCCCTCTCAGCATAAAGATGGTGCTCCTGTGGACTGCTGGTGACATTTTCAAGACGACATACTTTGTGATTAACGAAAGCCCCGCCCAGTTCTGGGTGTGTGGGTTGACGCAGATCTTGATCGACATCGCCATCTTGGTGCAGGTCGGCTACTACGGCCTGGACTCCAGAGCTAAAGTGGGATGAGGAAGACTTCTCCGAGTCTCCAGTGTCCAACAAGGGCTCCTTAAATACGTGCATGTGTGTTTCATTTATTTTCTTTACATCGAAGCTTAGTTAAGTGTTGTTCTTGTTTTTTTACGTTATTTATATTTTTAGTTACATTGCTGATGAGCAAAGTGCATTGTTCCAAGAAAAGAGAAACTCCAATAATGTATGTTCTGAAAGCTTTGCCACAATTATGTCTTATTTCCTGCGTACATCCATTAAGTCTGAGCTTTGAGAAAGTGTTACTGAGCTTGGCAAACCACAAGCAAAGCCCCAAGCGTTTTTAGTGAAATCTGAGCTGGCAGACGGCTCCAGTGAGAGAGTGCCAAATTCATCTGCAAATCTGCACCACTTGATCTACACTTTGGACTGTTCCACTGCAAACCTGTCCCAACCGCTCACCATCCTGAAATCATTCGCTAAATCCGCACCTGGCTCTACACGGATGACAAGAAAAAGACCCATTATGGGTCTCAAAATGGTCCTGTATTATTTTTTATAAAACTTCAGGCTTGAGTATGATACTGTTACAGCTGACAGATCAATGAGAGTGACTACTGAATCTGTATGGATTCATTCATTTGAAGACCAAAAACAATAGATCCACAAATGAATAAATCCATGAAAGGTAAACTTCATATTATATTTGAATTGTGGAAAGATTATACCTACACTGCTGGAAGAAAAACAATGTAAATATAGTATAGTAGGCTTCTTTGGTTTTCCAGCCGTAGGGAATATATAAAGGTCCGAAGTACCGCCAGAGAGAAAGTAGATACTTTAAGTGAGACAAGTAATGTTTTTTTCTGTTTGTTTGTATTCAGAGGTGCCAACATATGCAGTTTAGCTGTAGCTACATGTTGTTATAGCGATATGTGATACCCCTCGAAATAATGGAAAGGACGTAGAACATAGAAATCATACATTTGCTTCTAAGTGAACTTTGGCTTGAGAGTTCACACAGCAAACCAA
Source organism: Tachysurus fulvidraco (assembly GCF_022655615.1). Taxonomy (NCBI): domain Eukaryota; kingdom Metazoa; phylum Chordata; class Actinopteri; order Siluriformes; family Bagridae; genus Tachysurus; species Tachysurus fulvidraco. Next base: position 19,588,736 of record NC_062530.1, on the reverse strand, counting down.
GTAGACAAGAATGTCATCGTTTTAGTCAGTAAAAAAAGATGTGCTTCTTGTTATAAAGGAAGAGTTGCTTGTTATAAATAAGCAGCAATGCCCGAGTGTTGCCTTACTGTTATCTTCCTATTGCGTGGTGCACATCTGAGAGAGAAAAAACACCACCACCACCACCACAGTCTCGTCTACTGACATACGTTTGTTCCATGTACGTTTCTGTTGTAAAATTCTGTTTTTTCTCTCGCCTGCTAGGATTTTCTTATTAGCAATGTTGGCACCTCATGTGTTTATACCTCTTCACAAGATACTTTCATTTCATCATAAAATGAAATACTTTCATTTTTTTTTTCCTGAAAGATCCCTCATTCCCACCCCACCAACACCACCACCCCACCACCCTAGAACCATTTGGTTGTTGGTTTAAACACAGAACCAAAGGATCAAAACAAATGTAGCACCCTTTAATTTATTGGCCTTTTTTCTGACAGCTCACCATGATTTACTGTTTCCGTCTATGATTAAAAGAAAGCCCGTATTCAGAAAAAGTGTGTTATAAATCCTATGGATTATTTTCAGTTTTACAGTTTTAGCTGTAATAGTGAAAATAATTCCAAAGTAGATAATGGGAATCATGAACCTTTTCCGCTACATTAGCCCCTAAATACTTTACTGGTTTAATGGCATAGATAATGGCATAAATACTGCTCATGTGTTTACTGATGCTAGAAACAGTAAGACTCAGACCATCATTTATTGGTTGGAAATGTTAAAAGGTAGTCTGTGATGAGACTTCCATCAGGAAGCTGTTCCACACCATTAAGCCTCGTGCCATTGCTGTGAGTGAGACACTATTGATCATTGACCCTATAACTCTGAATCCTGCCCCAGTGCCTAACAGCTGCAGGGTACGTCTTTGTGAGCCCAATAAGCCCTGCGGCATCTCCCTTATTTCCATTCTCGTGTCTCACTGTTTGGAGAAAGAAAACGCTTCAGTTCTCTGTGTTTTTTTTCACACCACAGGGTGATTACAGTGAACTGAGACGGTGTGTTAAACAATGTTACACAAGGATAGAGCTATCTTAATGGTCATTTGACCTCATGGAGAACTTTGCCTGGTCCCCATAAAGAGGACTTCAGATGATTCTGTTTAGTTACTGAGTATAAGGCTAGGGTTAAATGTAGGGATATGTACAGCATTCATTCAGATGTTAATATAGGAACTAGATGGCCAAATGTATGGATACATGCACATCATACTCACATGTGTTTGTAGAAAAATCTTATGTGTCCTGTTATAATACACTCCACTCTTCTGAGAAGGATTTCCACTAGATTTTGGGGTGGTTATGGGGATTTGTGCTTATTCACCCACAAAAGCTTTTAAGTCAGGCACTGATGTCAGGAGGTCCAGGATGCGGTCATGCATATGTACCAGTTCATCTCAAAGGTGTTCAGTGGTGGTGTGGTCTGGGCTCAGTGCAGGACACTCAAAAGCTGAACTTTCGAACTTGACAAACCATATGTTAATGGAGCAAGCTTTGTGCACGAAGGCATTGTCATGATGGAAGACATTTGGGCTTCTTAGTTCCATTAAAGGGAAATTGTAGCACTACAGCATACAGAGGCACATCTGATATAATTGTGTGCTTCCATCTTTGCACATATGGATGTGATGGTCAGGTGTCCACAATCGTTATGTGGCTATATAGTATAAATATATTTGTCTAATTTGTCTCTATAAGTAATGACATGATGATTGAAAACAACTGTTCCCTATTGTTCACTAATACAGATCTGATGCTGTCCCTCCATCAAACCCAGCTGAACATGTCTGGTTTATCATGGTGCTATTTTATTAGCTGTTACCAGTGTTTATTTTCCCACAAAACATATATCTATTCTCTCGCTTATTTCCTTTACATTTAGCTTTTTACATATGCGGCGCTCTTGTATGACGTACATACTCATAGAATACAGATATATCATAATGCAAAGCTTTTAAGTGCTCTAGTAACCAAAGAGATTCTTTTGTCCAACATTATAATGTCTCATACACGTGTTTGCATGACTGGTGAATGGCTTAGCTTTTGATTTAGTGGTGTGTTGTTGTGATGAAGATGTTTGAGATGAGCATGATCAGTCACTCTGTGCGATTGTGGTTGTTTAATGATGCCTTAATATTTGATACTGTGTTGGACTCTTGTTACACACAAACTTTGAGAAAGTCTGCACTCCAAAAGACACATAAAAAAAAAAACCTCTGTGAACTTTGTGTGAATGTTTTTATGATGTTTACATCAATGAATGCATCGATTCAGGAGCTGATCTCTGTGCAGACTGATGTTCACATTATGTCTCATACTCAGCGAAATGTTACTGAGAGCCAATGAATGAAGTGTTTTTCAGGGAGGACATTTATTAAACAAATGAAACAATGAAGTCTGTGTGGTCTTATCTTATTGCACACTCTAAATAGACCTCTACATTACACGGTGTAGATATTTGCATAAAAAATATGATACTGTATATTGCAATGTTGTTACATCACTTTTCTAACAAAATAAAATAGCAGAGTTTAGCACCAGGCAGTACACATCTTAAATTAGATCTGACCCCAGGCATGAAGCATATTATGTTAGTGTTATCTGTTGTTCTTCCAAAAAAAAAAAAAAAAATTCTGAAAGTTTTTCTTACAATCCAGAGGTGAGATCTAATAAATTCTGTGTTGTTGTTTTTTTTTTTGTTTTTTGTTTTTTTTTGGCTTACGACACTCGGGTGGAAAATACATCTTACAAATGTCTTTTAAATTCCAAATAGATTTATACATTTTGAAATTCACTGTATTCTGATAAAGCTAATTGACTTTGTGCATTTGCCATCAAATGACTTATACTGTACTTCCCCTTAAACACTATTTTCTACACTAGACATTCGAGTACATTGTACATAGTGTAAGTGCATAGTGTGTAGTAAATCATTTGGGACACAGCTCAAGTTTATTTCCAGGCGATTTGTATAGTGTCACAGCTCCAGAGAAGTGAAAGACAGTGCCCTGGATACAAATCACACTCCAAACTTCCTCCTCCCTTTCGGGTATATGTACCAGTAAAACTTGTGTGCTTATGTCACTGTCTATCACGTTTTGTGACACTAGATGGTGGGTGTGAAGCCTGGAGAAAGGCAAAATTTAAAGTTTCACCAAGAGTGTTGTTTGTAGTTAGTATTTCACACATCAGGAAAAAAGATCAGCAGATAGCAATTAGCATGACTGAAGTATGATCGACATTGCAGGAATAAAAGAATGCAGCTTTGCATCATAAAAGCTGCTTTTTTTTAAATAAATACAGTATATAATCATGTTTGCTACAACTGGACATCCTACAAATTCATCAGTAAAGATCCAGGGTGCATCATAATCAACCCAACTATGTAAAAAAAGGACCTTTAATACTACAGTTGTTTTAAAAAATGTAATGTACTGGGGAAAAAATACCCAAATTGACTTTTAGCAGAACATTTCATGTAACATATTGTCGTGATTGTCGTGTGTTGTGACTGCAATACTATCAGGGTGTATTTCCTGCTTTACACCAGTAATAACACAAGTCACCAGGGTGACTGTTACATATCTTACAGGGTGCAACTTTTACCATAAAAAATAACATGGATTAATTACTTTTATGTGTGTAACTGGGGCTTAAATTGGTTTGTTTTGGTTGGTTGTTTGTTTGTTTTTTATTTTTAACATGATGTTAGAATGAAAATGTTATTTTGAAGACAGTTATTGTTTGTGAATTTTTCTCTGAAGAGAAACAATATATTGTACATTTTATTTATCACTTACTTTTATTTAAACATTAAACAATTCTTTCAGATGCTGTACCATGATCTATATATGAACATTTTTTATACATTATCATTATAAAATCTAACAGAAATTTTGGGGGAACTAGAAGAGTCTTGGATTAAACTTTTTTGTGAATGCATATCATTTCGAAATTGGGGTTTGTTTTTAGTCCCGAATAAAACAAAATAGTGACTATAAGTAAAAAAAATTATAATAATAAAAATATGCTGAGAAATACGATGTGATTTCATGTGTATATGTGTATAGTAAGTTCTGTTTAAATGGTTTCTGTAAAAGTTTTGGACAATGTACTGTATGACGTGATCATGCGGTGAAGCTTTCCTGAATTTGCTCAGTTTTAGATAATAACACGTGAACCAAAGAAGCAAAATGAAGCATATAACTATTCGAGTTTGACATTTTTATTACTAAGATGTACAGTAAAAGAAGTCAAGTTATAGAGTCAGTGGATCCACACGCATGAAAAATGATTGACATGACATGATATCTACCTGCAGTTATTGCCAGGTGAGTAAATTTATGTTATTTGTCCACTATTTTTCAAATTGGGTTCTGAGCATGATTGTACGTGTCTTTTAATGTGGTATCTCAGGAAGGCTGAGTAGAAGATATGGACGCACCTTGGACAGGATGCATGACTCGAGGGTTAAAACTTCTGTTAGGGAGCCAGACATATATACATCTTTAAGTTGAGAGTTTCAGTACTGTAACTCATAGACAAGGTGCCAATAATAGATGTCGGCAACTTATGAAATATTTATTTGTGAAAAGGCCTGGATTATGCATGAGGGACCAGCACTGATGGATATAAGCTTCTAGCCATTAATCAAAGGCCCATACATTAATGATATAATGTGAAGGGCTGTGCTGATGACTGCTGGGATTTGGGGTTTTAACCTACAGTCGACAAGAAAGAGGCTGACAGAATAACAGAGTGTAAGCCGTTGCACTGCATTTCTATCCATGTTGCTTGTCAATTGATTTGCTTATATTTATATATTTGCTATTCATTAGTTAACAGACCCATCCTAATTCAGTGTGAGAGTGTTCAGAACAGGTTTAGGGCTACTTCATAATCAGGGTTAGGAAGCACAGTAGAAACCAGCACAGCTCCATTTACTAAAATTGCACATAAAAGCATGAAGGCACAGAAACAATTTGTCAGTCCCAGACAGTAATAAGAGCAGCACTTACACTGCCTGAGTGCACTCCATGCTTTTGTATTATTTGAAAGATCTTGTGAGAACTAGCTTAGTCTGATAAAAGCTTTCAAGAAAAGATGCTTTGTGTGTCATCCACAGTTTGGGAAGCAGACTGCTACACACACAGCAGGCGACCGAAAACACCATCTCATTCTCCATCTGTATGACTCTGTAGTTAGTTGGGTATGTAGAGTCATACAATCCTGAAGGGACTGCATTTCTGTAGTTCAGTCGAACAAATAACAAACACAGTCGCGCACATGTGTGTGTTATGGAACAAATGTAGTGGATACACAACTCCATTCTTCAGCAAGTGCTTTCATCAAGATTGATCCAATGTCTATCCTGGGAACGCTGAGTGTGAGGTAGGAATGAACCCTGAATGGGATTCCAGTCCATCACAAGCTACCATGAACACATTAACACACTCATGCACATTTAAGACTATTTAACTTTTTTTTCACAGAGGCCAAAAAAATGAATTTGCACCTGTTTTGGGGTGAATACTGTATGTTCAGCACTGAATTTCTTTAGCTATGAATTTCATTTCACGCTCCACAGTGGTGGTTAATGACCCCATATGAAAGTAGACACCCAGAGCATCATAAGTGAATACTAGTATGCTGGGGGGGAAAAACAAAAATGATTTTATAAGAATTTATTTTCTTGCCTAGCTACTAAAGGCAATATATTCATAGAAAAGTTCCATCACCAACCACAAAAAAAAGTTTTTTTTACACAAATGCTGATTTCTTCAACACAAACTGTGATATCAAACCAATTCTCTCTGAGATGCCCCAAGTACTTCTTCATACAGTAAGCATTTAAAATTTGAAGGCGTTATATTCTATCACTAAATTTAAAGCAAACAAATAACATTCATTCCCTCATTCATTTTCTACTGCTTATACGAACTACTCAGGCGTCATCGGGCATCAAGGCAGGATACACCCTGGACGGAGTGCCAACCCATCGCAGGGCACACACACACTCTCATTCACTCACACACTCACACACTACGGACAATTTTTTCAGAGATGCAAATCAACCTACCATGTATGTCTTTGGACCGGGGAGGAAACCGGAGTACCCGGAGGAAACCCCCGAGGCACGGGAAGAACATGCAAACTCCACACACACAAATCAGAGGCGGGATTCGAACCTCCAATCCTGGAGTTGTGAGGCGAACATGCTAACCACTAAGCCACTGTGCCCCTCAAACAAATAACAAATAATTAAAAAAAAAACTGCTAAAAAAAAGCTACTGTAACAGTAACTTGCACTGATAATCCATTTGTTTATACTGATTGAAAATATCTGTTTAGTCATGACTGCCAGTCTACCTACTGTCATGGTATGGAAGTTGGAAGGAAACTGGACAGTTTGGAGAAATTTCACATGGACAATAACCTGAGTTCAGGATCTAAAGAGAAATCCTACTGATTTGTATCAATGCACAAGTTACAAATGTTTGCTGTATTGTAACAAGAAGCCAATTTTCCCCGAAGACAGTAACAACACTGGGTCTCTTCCTGTATTGTTGGTGTCACTTGTACAGTAATGTATGTTCACTAGAACATTAAAATCCTGTATCATATCAGGTGCATGTCTTCTTTTTTCCAGTGATGCTGATGATGTTTCTTATGATGTATTTGTTGGGTTAGGAAAAGAAAGGATATTAGGAAGCTCTTAAAAAAGGCACTGTATTTGAAACGTTTCATTATGACACTGACTATGCTGGGAAAAATTTAATCATCTTACTGATTGTCCTTAATGGTATTTTAACTGCTTAAGTGTTTATTTTTACCATTCATTCATCTTCAGTAACTACTGGAAGTGGCAAATGGGACCTTGGATGGAACACCAGATCATTGACTTGCTTACTTACTCATGTCAAAACCATCTGGTGCATATGTGTAGACAGTATTTTGTTGATTGATGGTAAAGATATATCACATATGTGCAACCCTTATACAGTATTTACTTAAAGGCAGTGAGGGTTTCTGGATCATATTTAAATATTTCTTTGCATGGATTTAAATATTTTAAATATTTTAAATATTATTTGGTGTGTCAAGATTTTTTCAGATCTTAAAAAAAAACAGTTTGAATAGGAATTACTATTATTAGTGGATTAATTTTTAAGTCTTTAGTCTGTAGTTGTTTGCAGATATTATATTGAATCAATCAGGAGCTACTGCTGTCATGATCAGAATGACACACCTACAGATTACTGAAAGAATGATTGTTCTCATTAATACTTTATGGGTGTCAGTAAATTTGCCGTGCATTTTGACATGTCCCAGGGAGCCTGGTGTCTATCCCAGGGGTCTTGGAACACAAAGCAGGGGATACCCTCGACAGGGCACTAACTGATCACAAGGCACAATCACACACGTATACGCTCATTCACAGACTACAGACAATTTAGAGATGCCGGTCAGCCAAAAATGCATGTCTTTGTACTGGGGAGGAAACCTTAGTACTGGAAGTACAAACTCTGCACACACAGGCTTGAGATGATATGATGACAAACATGATAGTAAGTAATTCCTATTTTGGTTAAATTAATTTTTTAAACCCACAGTGGAATATTAGATTTATATTTATTTAATAACATATATAAATATATATATATACTTTTATGTAATTTCTACTTTTTTATTTATTTTATTAATTCAATTGTTTTTTTAAATTTAATATTAATTAGAAAAAAATATTCTGTAGTAACAGATTAATTATTAGTTATAAATGTGTGTGTGTGTGTGTGTGTGTGTGTGTGTGTGTGTGTGTGTGTGTGTGTGTGTGTGTGTGTGTGTGTGTGTGTGTGTGTGTGTGTCATCAGTTAAATACATGTTGCATTCCTCTGTGCTCTGCAGGAAAACCTCTGTTGTGCCCACTAATTGACTAATCACACATCCCTGCACATGTAAATATTCACTCATCAAATGTAAATACTAAAATGGTATAGAGATCGTTTCCTTACTTCTGCTCTAATTCACCAGATCTACCCCCACAACCCCCTCCATGTTCAGGCCCAGGGCAATCTGTGGCATTGTGAGTGTCACTGGATGAGAGATTGGCATATGGGGTCATATCTGTTTTAGACTCTAATATTTGCCGCTCCTGGCGTGCTCAGCCTAAATGACTCAATATGTTAGCGTAATGAGAGAGCCGGTGTGCCAGCAACAGCAGAAATATCCACCCTGCCACTGATCACACGCTGCACAGCCCAACCTCAGGGAGAATGCTGCTTTTAATAACCACAAACGAAGGGGAGGGGAAGTTTCTGCCATCCCACATTATTAGTTTTGCTTGCCTTGCGCTTATATTCCCTTCATTTGCATTCAAGGTCATGCTGAGTTTGCACACAGGCTGCCTGTGCTTCCTGAAGACCAACCATAGTTATAGAAACAAGGTGGAAAGCGTTCATATTTCCCAAATCCTGACTAATAGGACCTTCCATCTGTTCCCCATCCTTTCTCAAAGAGAGTCCTTTAAGACTTCTCCTTTCTTCATCTGCAACAGTACCTCCTCTGTTGCCCCTTAACTGCATCCCCCAAGCAATTAGCCCCAGACTGAATGAGGTCGTTCCCAACTGCACCCTTTACACTGAAAAATCAATGGATTCGTTTCTTTCTGTGCCACAATTTAATCAATTCTGATTTCCCGACAATTTCAGTGCTTTTCTCTCATTGGAGAGTTAAATGAATCTGTCACTAATCGAGCATACACGTAGTATGACAGGACCTTGTGTTGTGGTGCAGCCTATTAACCTCCTGGTGCATCCACTGCCAACTCAAAGTAATCATGGGCCACATTATGGGCTGGAAGTTTATGATCCTAGCTGTCTTCTCAGCCACATCTCTTCATCCTTTTAATGAATAACAGCTATTTTTCAAGCGTGATGACCTGGTGGTATATTTACTGTGACTGAAATTGGACTATAACTGTCATTGTCCTGTCATGCATGCTAAATGCCTGGCTGGGGAATAGCACAGAGACATGGGAAAGCAGTAACATTGTGACTGATCTCATCTGTGTGTTCAAAGTAAAGAAAAAAATTACTTTTAATTATGATTCATTCAGCAATTCATTAATTCATTTGTTAGCTTGTTTTTTTTTATTTTTTTTTTTTTATTTTTTTTTTTTTTATGTTTATCTCTTTTTACATTCCATGTAATTCAGCCTCAGAGCTTCAGGATCCAAATCTACCATAGGCTGTATTTTTTCTTTGGTCACATCTTGGTTACATTATGAAAAAAAAAAATGTTCTGGAATGAAATTCTACTTACAGTTCACTTCTACGGTTCATGTTTAGTTGAAGAAAAGAACATTTATTACTATTATGTGTAAATGTATCAAGTGCTGATAAACTTGTTAAGCTTATTTTGTAATGGTATTATTTGTAATGTATATGGGAAAAGTGTGCAGCCACCTAACCAATCACACTCACATATACTTATTGAACATCTTATTATAATTATAATTTCTTTTTGCTGTTAGTATAGCCTCCATTCTTCTGGGAAGAAATGTCCTTAGATTAGGAGCCCTTTATATAAGAAGTTCTGGGTGTTTAACTTTATGTTAACAGTAGAAACAACGTTTGATTCATTCATTCATTACTACCGCTTAACTGAACTACTCGGGTCATGGGGAGCCTGGCATCATCGGGCATCAAGGCAGGATACACACTGGACGGAGCGCCAACCCATCGCAGGGCACACATTCACTCACTCTCATTCACTCATGCAATCACACACTACGGACAATTTTCCAGAGATGCCAATCAACCTACCATGCATGTCTTTGGACCGTGGAGGAAACCAGAGTACGCAGAGGAAACTCATGAGACACGGGGAGAACATACAAACTCCACACACACAAGGCAGAGGCGGGAATCGAACCCCCAACCCTGGAGGTGTGAGGCGAACGTGCTAACCACTAAGCCACTGTGCCCCCCAGTTTGATTCAAGTTTAATTTATTTTCATTCCAATTGCCATTTCAAATGCCTATAGTGCTTATATATGAAACTTTTTTGCCTTAATAATAGTATACATCCATAAGGCTATGAACTTTTAAACAAACAGATGCAACAAAAAAAAATACTGCATGCATAGTTGGAAACTTTATTCTGCATAATTTATTAAAAAGTTGGTAAGCTTACCTAGTTTGTCACTTTCTTTTTGGCTAAATATAATAAATTCTGAGGACTTTGGTTCACAACTGAAATGTTTTGTTGTTTATTAATTTATTATTGATATATAGTCACTTAGAAAATAAGTGCAAAACAATGTAACTCATAAATAACTGTAATATTATGCCTTAAGGATATCAAGAAAGACATTCTCTTGGAAAAGCATGTTTTTTTGTTTTAGTCATTTTTGAAATTTTAGCTCAGTAACTTGAATGAAAAGATATCAACATCCAGTTTTTATATTGCTTTCAAAGCTCTATTGCAAAAACAGAAAATGTTCATTTGTGTGCTCTCTTGAGGTGTCAACTCAAGTTCTTGTCATAAACGTTTAGTGTACAATTGATTTTTATAAAAGTTACAATGAGTATTTATTAAAGACATTTTTTCTCAGTGTAGTCAGAAGCAAATATAGACACATGATATACACATCACCTAAAATTAGGACACTTTATGTATGACTGTGACTATATTATGGTAATGTACTAGCAGTAGACTTTATATTAAGTAACTATATTTTTGGATGTTAAGTTTGTCCTGAGAAAATGTCTGAGAGATCACGCAGAGCACACAGCGTCTTGTTTGTTCTAGCTATACTTTCTCTTATGGGATTAGTTGTAAAATTTCCACCATGGGGTTTTATATGCTCCAGTTGTCCACTCAGAAAATGCAGAACATCAGGGCAGTGTAATACTGCCGACTCTCTACTGAGGTTGTTTGCTTGTCTGCACTAAAAATGGCGTAAGAAATGCAGCCCACTTCATCAGAGCAGTTGTTTAGACCTCCAGGACCCTTTGGTAAGATCTGCTTTAATCTGTTTAAGTAATTGTATTGCTGGGTATCTTGAACTGGATAATCATATTCTGTGAAAAAATACATTGACGCCTTTGGAAAACCTTTTCTGCATTTTTTTTCTCATCAAACACAACCATAACCGTGTTCACGTGTTATAATAATTAGATGGCTTGTAAAATGCAATTATATCGGTGAACTAATCAATTTTTTATCCTTGCCCGCTTAACCGTGCCTTTTGTAAGAACTGCTCTTCCAATGTCAATCTAATCATTGTTATTCCTGAGTCTTTTTCTCTTCTATTCATTGTTCCTTCACTTGCTCCATTGTTCATGTCCTTTTACTAAAGTCAGTGGCTTCTGTTTTCCCCAGGCGAGATTTCAAACCACCCACTGAATGGTAAACTCACACTGACTAATTAACTGAGGCCAAAGCCATTATTAGAGCTCAACCTTCAGCCCTTTCCTCTGACTTTGCTGAAAGTCAAAATTGGTACTGAATATATTGCAGATTTATTTCATTAGATTTTGTCTTTTAATTTTTTAGCCATTAACCATTATCCAGTGTGATTCAGGACATTTTGGATGTAATGGATTCATTCATACTCTGTAGCCGCCTTCATGCCGTATTCAGCCAGCCATTTTTATTGGTTTAAACCAATAATATTGTTTATGCATTATTCTCCATTCTTCCGCTCTTATCTGCATACTGTTATCTGCATATCTCTCATATTACAGACGCAAATAGTAATGGACCGAAATCACGCGCTTCCTTTCGGTCATCAGCCTTCTCAGTTACACAGAAATGGATTTGCTTGAATACTTAAAAAAAGAAGTAAATAACAGCTCAATAAGGCAGAGCGATAGCACACCTGATCTGAGCCTCTGGGCCTTGACTAATTATAAACCGAGTCGTTCAATGTGCTAATGGAGAAAAATTCGGTCACTAAGCTTTTCAAGTCTAGCTCATTCTCCCAAACTTTTGATTAAATTCAGTGAGTCTCTGTACTGAAAGTCACAGCTGGGTCTCAGGCTGTAAATGTCATCCTGTATGTCTGAGGATTTGTCTGTTCCGGAGGGTTATACGGTGGTGAGGTCATAACCTGCTTAAGGAAGTAGTGTCAGTCATGAACTTAGTTCACTCCAGATTGGTTATGATTCAGCTATAACTTCTATTTATAACTATTTTTTTTAGTATTAACTCTAGCTGTCTGTGCGCTGTGATTTAAATATCACGAGCTGTATTTATTTATTTATTTTTAAAAAGTGGATTTGTACTAATTGGAAGGGATTTCTTTCTTTCTTTCTTTCTTTCTTTCTTTCTTTCTTTCTTTCTTTCTTTCTTTTTTAAATTAATTATGAAACATAACACTGTGCCTCTGAGGCATAGGTATACACTAGAGATTAAACCAGTCAGCATAGTCTGTGAATTTAGCCTCTGAGAGTTCTTCAGCTACATCACTGTAATTTTGAATAGGTCTCTATTAGAGATATTCATGGGATAATTTAAGCTTTTTATTTCATTTTATTTTTTTCACTCAGAATTTTTCACTTGTAAACAAACTAGAAGGCAATTATGAACAATGAATGAATATATTAATGAAGGCGTCTTTGTACGTCCCATAAGTGTCATGTCTGACAGTCATGCCCACGTGATCCTGGTTCTGTTAAACATCTCTAGGCTCAACCAGATGCCATGTGAAAACATTTTCCACACTTTTTTTTAAGGATTAACAGTGCACCTTCTATTTGTGTCTGCATTTCTATATGTTTATCTAATCTAAACAATGCATTTGTATTCACTTCTATCCTTCTCCAGGCTAAACTCATGACCAGGGAGGAACTTCACAATGTCCTGAAAAAACCATGCCAGGAGGGAATAAAAACGATTTTGCACTGATTGCCACAAAACATCAATGGTTGTAGCATTATTATTTTTATATAATAATATACTTCAGTGGTGAGAGGGTTCAACTTGCTCATTTTATGGACAGAGTAATTTTTGAGAGTAAATTTGAGGATGTCATGACACCAGCAAAATGCACAAATTGAAAAGTGAATTTTCTCTAAATATAGCGTTCAGCGTCAGTTCAGGCAGGCCACATAGTCAAGCTTGGCTATCAGCTGATGTCAAATTTTCTAACCCCGCCCATCAGCTGATCTGATTCCTAAGCGTGCTATTGGTCCCTTTCAAACAGGGCGCCCTATTTAAATGCCTGCTTGGCTGTTTCCTCTGCATTGCTGCAACCCACCTCCTCCCCTAGCTCCTCTTTGAAACTTTGTGTTTAACATAATCAGTGTCATTCTGTTGTCACTGATGCAGGCTCTGTTCTAAATGGGGGGATTCTGTCTTGCTGCTTTCCCAGTTAAATGGGAGATAGTTCCCAGAAGCTGTTGCTGTTCCCTGACTAGCTTTCATGGAGCTCATGAAAAGGTTGGGGAATTCAGAACAGAATCTGTTAAATCAGTAATTGTGTGCACATCCCACCTTCTGGCAAGTGCAGGACAAAAGAAACTGCTAAAGTAAAAAATTGTAATGTCCGCAACACTGTTTAAACTCCCATCTTTATTAATTAGTTAAAAAGCAACGTTTCGACCCTGTTGGGTCTTCTGCAGGCGAATGAAACACATTTGTCAAAAAGGGGGGGGATATATAGGCCTTGCAATCAACTGACCCACCCTGTGATATCAATTAACTTAATTGGGTCTAAACAAGCCTAATAACCCCACCCTTTACTCAATTAAAAGAACACGTTCATAAAAGAACAATTCAATGAAAAAACACTGCAATGGAAGAAACAGCTCCACACCTGCATACATGCTCAAAGCAATTAATAAAGATGGGAGTTTAAACAGTGTTGCGGACATTAAAATTTTTTACTTTAGAATTCAGAACAGAGCCATACCACAAAATGTACATTTTACAAGCTTGCAAATAAAAAATTTAAACATGTCAAAGTATTGTCTTTATTTTGACTCAAGTGGTCCTGACTGAAATGCTTTATAGACACTGAACTACATGAAGACAGAGTTCTCTGGCATACTCAGTTTTCCAAACATTGCACCTTGCTTTACTGACAGGTTTAAGGATTACTGGTACGTTCAAAAAGGTCTGATATTTTCTGAAGATAGAGAAGAGACTCCTAGAAATTCTATTTTCTACTTGTTTTTAAAGTAACGTCTCCTAAAAGATTTCCATGACTGATAGTGCTAACTCTGGGTGACTGCTCAGTGGTTCTCGTTCAGTGTTAATTGCTCATATTCTGTTAAAGTGCTATTCAGTGCTCAGGAGCAGGACAGGAAAAGATGCTGATGGTCAAATCCATTTTTCTCCTCACTCTATTTGTCTCTTCTGTTTTTATGAATAATAAATGGGCTGAGTGCAGAAATCTGATCACACAAAAGAATGAGATCAGTGTCAGTGATTCAGGGCTTGTTGTATTTTGGCTTGTTGTGGTAGTGTAGTAAGGCTCGTGATACTGGGGGGCAGACTTTGTGTCTCTACTGGCTTCTTTTATGTGTAAGCACTCCACTGCAGAGAGAAATGATCATTTCAAGAAGCCTAATTTAATTATAATGGCTATATCGCAAATACTACAGCAGACGTCAGAATTTTGCTTATCCGTGTCCATGATAGCTGAGCTTAATGGATAGTCAATAGCTTAGGGGACTGAGACATGGACATATTTTTTTCATGTTGACATTTTTCATCATCTCCATAAACGCTTTGGTCTTTTATAGTGGCCAAATATTTTCCATGTCCTGTAATATCCAATACTAATAAAAGTACTACATCATACACACTACTGTACCTAGAAGGGTGTTCTATATACATGCATTTGTTTCATTTTCCATAATTTTTAATAATATGCTATGACTAATCTATGTATACTCATGGCATTCTCTTGATCAGGTTTATTAGTGTCATGAACTACAGATGGGAGGACGCAGCTGTGGGTTTAGGTTTTATTAAAATTAGTCAGTGCAAACAAACCAGATGGATTAGGCAATAAACAAAGAATCACATGATCATCGAAGATGCATGAACAGGTATATGAGGTCAAAATCTAATTCTAAAGCAACCAAACAGGAAGTAAGGCTCAGTAATATGAAAACAACCCAATATTAAATTATATGATAATGACTGCCATTATACGACTATTGATTTTGTGTATGTCCTGTAAATTAAATGTAAGACTGATATATTATTATGACTTCTGATATATTATTCTGACATGGCTTGACTATAGGCTTGTTATAATAAATGAGAGAGGTAATGTGCAGTGATAAAGTATCCTTGGTGATTATTTGTCACATTCATGGTTTCAGCACATAGAATATTATATATTAACATTAGATAAATGTCACCTGAGTAAAAAGAAATCAATTTATTTAAAGCATCATAAAATAGAAAAAGTAATTACTTCCTGACATTTAATAACTGGTTGCTCAACGCTTAATACCAAAAATCAGCAATATCTATACTTAAACTCCAATTCCAATAATATGTCTTTTGCATTACTATAGGGAGGTGTCTGATAGATTTCTAAGCATTAACTGCTTATTTTGGGTTCAGCTACAGCTTGTTGTTCAGCTTGTTTTTTTGCAGAACACAATTGAGCTCCACCTTGAGCTCATGTGCAGCTTGATATGGAGAACGAATTCCAAATTTCTGCCACAAAACAGAATTAATAGCATCAATAAATGCTGTCTAGGTTTCAAAGAAGCACAGCATCTCCATATCAGCACACTACCACCACCATGCTTTACTGCTAGCATTATGTTGTTACTGTGAAACACATTATCTACTTTATGTCAGACATAGCAAGATAAAAAATGTAGACATAACAGGATCTTTGTTGTAGAAAAAAAAAATCCACTTTGTTTGGGGATTTGTTTAGAAACAATCCAGGTGCTGTTTTGCAAATGTAAGACGAGTGCTGAGGGTTCAGTTTGTAGACTTTTCTTCTTCCTGCTGTCCTGTGAATTCATGCACTTTTGCCCATTCTTTTCTTATTATAGTAAATTCATAATGGCTAAAGTTAACCAAAGCTAAATAAGTCTGCAGTTCTTGATGTGTTTTTGGATTTTCTTTTCATTGTCTTCTTCATGTGAGTTACTGTTGTTGGGCGTTCAACAAACTAAGACTGGTGTATTTTTACATTTTTATTTTTTACCTGCTGTGGAATCATTTGATAGTAAGCTTGTGGAAAAGTTTATTTTAGCTCAATGGGCTGCAATCACTTCAAGTCAAGAAGCTTTTATTATCTTTTATTTTATTTATAATCATGTTTCACTATATTCAATCAGCTCTATCTAATCATTAATTAAATTAGCTGATCCTAAGTGTCGCTTACTATTGGTGATATCTGATGTGGTGATTCTTTGAACCTAATAAATAATAATTGTAATATTGATAATAATAATAATAATAATAATAATAATAATAATAATAATAATAATAATGATGATGATGATGATGATGATGATGATGATGATGATAATAATAATAATAATAATAATAATAATAATAATAATAATAATAATAATAATAATAAATGATTATTGTGCATAAAAGTTATAATTTGTCATTAAATCTAAAACCCATTCACTGTGAAAATAAACAAATAACAAATCAGGCAAGGTTTTCTGATACTCTTAAATAATTATAATTATATTTATTTCTTTTGTATATGAATAAGGACTTTTTAAATGTTATTATTAACATCTTCATCAGCTTATGTATTAGCAACCAGTCCAATTTGTGTATGTATCGATCTTCACTCTCGAAACAAAGTCGATTTGCATATACTGTATTGTAGAAGCATGTAAAGAAGATTTTAAGTAGTGACTTTTTTTTAAGTGGTTTTGGCAGAAATGTTATTCTGTGTGGCTTGGAATGCAATAGAAACATAGTACAGTGGATGAAGAGATCCACTCAGCCACTTTTCTCCCTGTGTGACAAGATGCATTGCATTCGAGTCATGCCTCATTTATTCACATTGCACTCTGCTGCTCTCGGTACAGCCTTTGGGTAGCAAAGGAACAAGTCACAACAACGGAGCAATTCTTTTTCACAGTTGCTAATGGGTATTATTATTATTATTTATTCCAAATGGTTAAACACACAAGAGCATTTACATTTACAGCATTTAGCAGACGCCCTTATCCAGAGCGACTTACATTTTTATCTAATTTTTATACAACTGAGCAATTGAGGGTTAAGGGCCTTGCTCAGGGGCCCAGCAGTGGCAGAATGGTGGACGTAGGAATCGAACTCACAACCTTCCAATTGGTAGCCCAACACCTTAAACACTAGGCTACCACATCCCATGAAATCCCATTTATGTAATTATAATCCAATATCAGGTATTTGACTCTCACTCAAGGCAGAGGTTTAGATTTAATCATGTCCAGTCATATAATAATACATTTTATTTAAAGGCGCCTTTCTAACACTCAAGGTCACCGTACAAAAGAAGAAGAAAAACAACAAAAAATATAGTTATACAATACTTACATAGAAAAAAAAAAAAAAAATTAAAAAAAAAATTGGACCAACATTACAAATCATGATCTAGAATATGCTAAAATAAACAGATGAGTTTTAAGCTGAGATTTAAATGATGAAAGAGAATCAATATTACGGAGCTCAGATGGAAGTGAGTTCCAGAGCTGAGGTGCAGAGTAACTGAAAGCTCTGTTCCCCATCGTTACAAGACGGACAGAGGGAACAATGAAATGAGTGGAAGAAGAAGACCTAAGAGTGCGAGTTGGTTTTGGAGTATGAAGAAGATCAAGAAGATATGAAGGTGCAAGATTGTGGATAGCTTTAAATGTTAGAAGAAGAATTTTATACTTGATACGAAAATTAATGGGAAGCCAGTGTAGCTGTTCCAGAACAGGTGTAATATGATGGATAGAGGGAGTACGAGTGATAATACGGGCAGAAGAGTTTTGAACGAGTTGCAGCTTATGAAGGGTTTTGTGAGGAAGCCCAATAAGAAGAGAATTACAGTAGTCAAGCCGGGAGGTTACTAGACTGTGAATAAGAGTGGTGGTAGATTGAGTGGTGAGAAAGGAATGAAGCCTATTGATATTTCGAAGGTGAAAGTATGCAGCCTGAGTAACATTATTTACATGTGAGGTAAAAGAAAGGGTACTATCAAAGATGACACCAAGACTCTTAACCTGAGATGAGGGAGCTATGAGAGATTCATCAATGGAAATAAGAACATTCGAAAATTTGTTAAGCACAGTTTTTGTGCCTATAATGAGAAATTCTGTTTTATTGCTATTTAGTTTAATTTGCTGAAAACCATGATTTTATGTCAATGAGACAATCAAAAAGAGCAGATGGAGGGAGTTTGGAATGTGGTTTTGTGGAAAGGTAGAGCTGGGTGTCATCCGCATAGCAATGAAACTTAACCTGATGTTTATGAAAAATATGACCAAGGGGTAAAAGGTAAGTAATAAATAACAAAGGGCCAAGAACAGAGCCCTGGGGAACACCAGAGGTAACGGAAACTACAGAAGAGGTGAATGATTTTAGTTGAACAAACTGTGTGCGATCAGAGAGATATGAATGAAACCATTTCAGAGGCGTGTTGGTGATGCCAATAGTGGAAAGCCTGTCTAAAAGAATATCGTGGGAAATTGTATCAAAAGCTGCACTCAGATCAAGGAGAAGGAGGATGGATAGTAAACCAGACTCAGCTGCTATAAGCAAATCGTTTGTGACTTTTAATAGAGCTGTTTCAGTGCTATGAAATGGGCGAAAACCAGATTGGAATTGTTCATATAGATTATTGCCAGACAAGTGGATATGAAGTTGAGCAGCAACAACTTTTTCCAAAATTTTAGAAATGAAAGGAAGATTAGAAATAGGACGAAAATGATTAAGGTTGTTGGTGTCCAAACCTGGTTTCTTTAGAATTGGAGTTACAGCAGCTGTTTTGAAAAGAGAAGGAACAGCCCCAGTGGTAAGGGAAGAATAAATAATATCCATAATAAACTGGGACAGAGAGGAAGCAGTAGCCTTAACAAGGACAGTAGGTAAAGGATCAAGAACACAGGTTGAAGATTTAGATTGATGAATAAGTTTGAAGATATCATCAATTGTGGGCAGAATAAACTCAGAGAACAATTGTGTAGGAACAGGTAGAACTGAGACACATGGAGTAGAAACAGGAGTGGCCATAAGTTGACGATGAATGCCTTCAATTTTTGAGGTAAAGAATGATGCTAAAGTATTGCAGAAATCAGATGAGTACAAATGAGAGGGATGTATTATACAAGCCATGTATTATAGTGCAGGTGAGAAGTGGCATCAAAGCTACATGACATGATGGGACAGAAGGCTTTCGAATTTGCACAATGGAGATGGAATCTATTATATTTATATAGTTTAAATAGTAACATTGTAACAGTGGTAGAGACTACAATATACAAATATTAAAGCTATTAGATGTATTTCTATATACAGGGTTTCTAAAATAGGCTCTAACTTTGCTCAGAAATCAGCCTCAAATGTTTGTGGTATGGATTAGAGAAGAAGTTCTATAAACATTCCTTTGGGATTCTGATCCATGTGATTGATTTGTATTAAAGCCAAAGTACTGTATGACAAGAAAACTTTCCCCACATCATTACACCACATCCACCAGCCTGGACTGTTGAGACAAGGAAAGTTGTGTCCATGGATTCATGATGCTGAAGCCAAATGCTGAGCTCACCATCTCTGTTCAGAAATCAAGACAATTTGTTTTTCCTGGCTTTAACTATCTAGTGTTGGTGATCTGAGAGAAGTGAAACCTGATGTGGTTTTCTACTTGTTTTTAAAGTAACGTCTCCTAAAAGATTTCCATGACTGATAGTGCTAACTCTGGGTGACTGAAAGTTTGGACATGTTGTGTATTTTGAGATGCTTACGTATCTCCTCACAACAGTGGTACTGGTCAAAATTGTTTGCCAATACTCATACACTTTAGATACTGTTATGTGTGAAAATCCTAGAAGATAAGCAGTTATAGAAATACTCGAACCAGCACATCTGGCATCAGCAACTATGTCATGGGTAAAATCAGTGAGATTACATTTTTCTCACTCTGATGTTTGATGTGAGCATTACCCAAAGCTGTTGCTCTGTATCGGCATAGTTTTTATGCATTATACGTCTGCCACATTATTGGCTGACTAGATAATTGCATGAATGAGGAGGTGTACTGGTGTTTCCTCAGTGAGTGCACCAAAAGTTGTTGTAAAGATGTGCAAATGTGTGATTTAATTCATAGTCAAACCATGACTCACATATGCCAGCTTTAAAAGCTTAATATTGAATAAAGATACAACTAACCCTAACCCTAACCATTGTCAATATACTGAGCTGGTCATCCACAGGAGACACATGTATAAAGCTCAAAAAAAATCTTTCGAGTATAAATAGATGATAGCTAATTCCCATGTAAAGACAAACAAACAAACAAAAAAAAAACACATCAAGTCAAAAGGAGAACATTAAATTAAAAAAAAAATCCCTTTTATATTAATCATATTCTTTTCCCCACCACCAAGCCAGAGGATTTTGTACTATCAAAATTCATTCACACATCTCATTATTCACCCTGCAGAATGACCGAACCTGATAAACTAAACTGACAGTAGTGATTTACTATAGTACATATTCTGGTATATTTTTAAAAACATTGTAAATTTCTTTTATTAGAATATTTGAACCATGACACTGCTTGCTAACTAGTTCATTTCTGATGGTTAACCATCCAGCACATGTGTGACATATTATCCAAACATAAATATATATGTATATTTTTCAGTTGTTATAATGTTATATGTTATAATGTGATATCTCTGTATGTTTGGTAGGGGAAGGTGTGTGTGTGTGTGTGTGTGTGTGTGTGTGTGTGTGTGTGTGTGTGTGTGTGTGTGTGTGTGTGTGTGTGTGTGTGTGTGTGTGTGTGTGTGTGTG
Organism: Tachysurus fulvidraco; assembly: GCF_022655615.1. Lineage (NCBI taxonomy): Eukaryota > Metazoa > Chordata > Actinopteri > Siluriformes > Bagridae > Tachysurus > Tachysurus fulvidraco. The sequence goes on along the minus strand of NC_062530.1, from coordinate 19,567,704 downwards.
TGTGTGTACAGGGGTGATATGTGTTTCCACTAATGGCCTTTGACTATGCTGTGTGTTATGTACAGCAGGTAGCAATGCTCAAGGGTGAAATCTGAGTGCTACACATGTTTGTGCCTCTTCTATTTTTTCCCTTATCTTGCTCTCAGTTTACTTATTATTCCACTTGCATCTCACCGTTTCATAGTACATGCTGTGAGATAGGAATTAATTCATTAAGATGTCTTTGCAGTCTAGCTAATAAGGGAATCAGTTATGCAAGTGTGTGTTTCAGGAGCACCTGTATTTGCCTTTGTGTGCACGTGTATGTGTGTGATTAAAGCCTGAATGATGAAAGGAGAACAGGCAGGCTGGCTGTCTTTGACCTGTATGTGATTAAGAGGAATACTAAGAAAGCCGCCTGTGTGTGTGTGTGTGTGTGTGTGTGTGTGTGTGTGTGTGTGTGTGTGTGTGTGTGTGTGTGTGTGTGTGTGTGTGTGTGTGTGTGTGTGTGTGTGTGTGTGTGTGTGTGTGTGTGTGTGTGTGTGTGTGTGTGTGTGTGTGTGTGTGTGTGTGCATTTTAATCCAGCTGTTTCTCTCCTGAGTTACACCCTCAAAGAACAGCATCCAGAATACCAAGTTAGCTCTAAGCCAACACCTAAAATAACTCAACAAAGCTAATTAGAGCTAAAATTAGCGATTACATTTACCATGCCTCATTTTAACAATAGATTAACACTATAGTCAACCAAGTAATTAGCAAAATGAGGAATTAGTTACAGTCTGTTTGATTTTCTTTCTTACAGGCTTAATCCTAGCCGCTCTTCTAGTGCGTTGCTCTGGAATTTCAAAATAAAAAATATGTCACGTTTAGCTAGAAATGTAAACTCATGTTGCATACATAAATTCTCACCGCTGACTTTGCTGTTGGCTTCTGTATTCGACAATGTACAAAGGACAAGTACAAGCATGCTGTGACTGCTTACTAAGTTTGTCTCTTTTAAACTGACCCTGTAGCAAGTGTAATTGTATTTCAGCAGAAATCCATTTCGCTGTAATTAAAAACACCAGGCTACTTTACACTGCCATCTGCCATCAAAATAACTGCTGGAGGAACAACTATAGATCACTGTATCATGCTTTATATAGCAGTACTGTGTGTGTGTGTGTGTGTGTGTGTGTGTGTGTGTGTGTGTGTGTGTGTGTGTGTGTGTGTGTGTGTGTGTGTGTGTGTGTGTGTGTGAACAGTTCTGGTATAAAGCAGCGTGTCCGAGTAAGAGAGAAATAGAAGAATGATTTGGAGTTCTATTAACTCAAAGTAAATACATCCTGGTGAAAATACTGAACTCTGCTTTGCCTGAAGTTAATACAAAAAGACAAAGTAACACTCAGCATGTGTTTATGTATCAAAAGGAATTCAGTCTCGACCAAAATTAAAGTCAGACCTGCTGTTTTTTAATTATTGAGAAGGTGGCATTGCCTGCAGATATGGGAGCTGTGTCAAGCAAAGAAAATACATAGAGAAATGAAGATGTCTTTTTGCTAACACTCATCACTTGTCATGTTGTGTGTTGAGTGTAAGAAAGATGATTCATTTCAAGACCAGAGCTTGTTATAATTGTGTTAGGAGATGTGTTAATAAATATTTTCTTGTGTCTGCCTAAGTGTGCACGTACAACTCTGTGCAGTTTCATCGATTGGTCTCTCACAGGATATAATTGAATCCACTGGCTTTATTGCGGCACAGAAGAAACAAAAGCCATCGTTTTTGGTGTGTTTGCACTGAGCTGTCATTTCCATCACCGGGACTCTGGCTTTTCGTGCTCTCCTCTTCAATCTGGTGATAGTATAGTGACAGGACAAGGAATTTGGTAGAGCGATAGAATCAGCACGGCCCGGCCTGTTGTGTTCTTGGACCAAGAGTGAGGATGGAGGCGAAATGAGATATTAGAAAGGAACAGTGTCAGGATGGTTGGCTGACAAATAGTCTCTCGTTCTGCCGCAGATCACACTGCAGTGGTTTGAGGGCATTGCTCTGCAGGAAAAGTGGCACTGCTGATCAAGGTTACCAAATAAGGAAGGAACACAGGAAGAGAGGGAGGAAGAACACAGGGAATGTAGAGGAATATACTTGCTCGTTCTTTTCTTTCCTTTTCTTTTCTTTCTTCTTTTCAGTCTTATGTTACAGCACATCAAATGCTTCACACCATGGCAGTATAAACATAAAGAAAGTGTGGACTTATGACAACAAAACAAAAGCTATTTAATGATTGGTGTTTTTATAGATAGTGTATCAAGTATGTACAGGATTGGACATGAGATTAAAATTGTCCTTAGGCCACTCTCATACGAAGCAAATTCCTGATTTATTAGTAATCTTTAAATAAAACTTTTTAATAAATATGCAAAATTTTTTCTAGCAATTAAAGCCATATATGTTTGTTCATATAATTCCATATGTATTCCAACTTTGCTGCTGTAATAACCTTCCCTCTTCTAAAAAGGATTTCCACTAGATTTCGGAGTGTGGATGTAGGGAGTTGTTCATTTGAATGGACTACATTTCCTCTGGCTATCTTTGTAAAGAAAATGTATTCTTCCACTTCTGCACTACTTCCTACACAATTCTTGTTTCTGATTGGTCAGATGGGATCAGTTTTCTATAATAGCACTGCTCTTACATCAGTTCCTGCCACAAGGTTTATATTAGAGGTGACACCAATCCAATACTCAGGATCTATATCGGTACAAAACCAGCAACAAATAGTGTATTGTATGTTGGAGAAAAAAATTGATCTGATCTTGCAATATATGGAATTTTGCAAGACTAGAACTGAAAAGGTTTTTTTTTTTTTTTTAATTGGAACTGAGACTTGATTGTGTTTGGACAAGCTTGAATGGTGTATGGGTCTGAAGAGGATGAAACTTTTTATTACTATACATAATAGCAACTATACGGACCATATTGGAGAGTGGACAATAAAGCAAGAAGTGAGCAAGAGGCAGTTTTAGTAGACAGGATGAGAAGACAGGTATGTCCTTCGAGGAATGGTTAGATACTGTGTAATTTTCTACCTCGAAATAAAATATCAATCTGTCCTTTTTAGTGGGTCTGGGGAATTGAGCTTAAAAGAAAGAAAGTAAGCACTGACCAGTTTGAAAGTAGAGTAGAAAATACGTTATTAACCCCAAGGGGGACATTTGATGTCACAACAGTCACAGCACATGAACAACAGAAATGACTAGGACTTCTCAAAAGAGCAGCACAAAGCTAAGTAAGAAGGAATGAATATGCATATGCAACGCTTTCAAGTAATTTAAAAGTGCAAAAACTTTGGCTCGTATGCTTACATGTTCCAGCTGCAGTGCTGATTTTGCAATGACAGAAATGACTCCATGTTCAAGCCTATTTCTAGTGTTGTAGTGTTGTTATCATATTATCAATTAAAGGAAATTAAACCTTTTGAACATTTCTTAACTTTCAAAAATGTGATAAAATGCAATATATGTTGTCACTTAAAGCATCTTAATGTCTACAGTGGAGGATTAAACGACAGCAGTGCTCACACAGCAGACTCTACCCTGCAATAACAGCAATATGAGCAAACCTCAGAAGGATACATTCAAAAACCAGGACTCGTTGTAATTGTGTTAGGGATGTGTTAATGACTATTTGAATGAGAGTACATTTAATTAAGTGTTCCCACACAAATCTTTGCAGTAGGTTTCATCTCTCTTAGGATATAATTGGATCATTCCACCGACTTTATTTAGGGAGAGAAGAAGCACAAGCCATCACGCTTGGTGTGTTTACACAGAGCTGTCATTTCCGTCACTGGGCCTCTGGCCTTTCTTAGTCTACTCTTCGATCTGGCAATAGCATGCTGACAGAACAGGGAATTCTGTGGCGCGATTGGGGCAGCGTGTCCTGGCATGCTCTTTTGTTGGGTGGGGAAAGAGGATAGAGAGGAAAATTACGATTAGAAGAAAGCAGAGAAACAGCACAAACAGTCACTTATACAGAAGTAGAAAGCACTGCAGTAGTTTGAGGTCATTGCTCTTCTAGAAATGAAACACTGCTAACTAAGTTTACCAAATAAAGAGCAAGGACTATAAAAATAGCTTCCATTTCTCTCTCTTTCTATCTGTATGTATAGGCTTCTTTGGATTCTTTTTTTAACAGTCTAGTACATATACGCAGTCTAGTGTGCACAACAAGCTTTCATCAGGAGAATGGCCTTAAACCACAGGAGCATGAATGCACTGAAGGGACAAACATAAGAATGAAAAACAGTCTGACCGTGTTCTGTCACAGGTCATAGGTTAAATAGACAACAGTCCTTGGATATCCTTACTGGACATATGGCAATCGATAAAGCCAAAGCAATCATGTGAGATAATCTGCAAGGTTGAGTTCAGGTTACCTTCTCGAGCTCAAATTCAGGTGTGCCATTACAGGTAATGTAAGCTGAGAAGGGAAAACAGTGCATTACATAAAGAGTCTCAACTTTGGAAATCAAACATTGGCTAGAATACAGAGATGACTGAAAGCAGGACTGAAAGCAGTGGTTCATTTGTTTATTTATGTAACTGAAGGCTGGGGATTGGCCAATGCCATTTAGGTGCTTATGAACTCTCTATTTTGATTGGTTAGTTTCTATAACACCAACTCTGACAGAATTTGATTTATACAAATTCAATCATTCTAATATGTTTTCATTTTTAACATAAGGACTCGTATATCAGACGTTCCACTTAAGCAAATTTAAAACTGTTTGTATGTTGAAAAATGGAAGTTTACTTCACGTTTAATTTAGCAGCTTTGTAATGGGTCACTAGTGTCAATGCTCTGGAACAGTCAGAGGAAAAGATGTAAATTTTATCAGGACAGAGAGCTTTGCAGATTCTTAGTAAATTGATAAAAAAGTGTGAAGTGCTATTCTTCAATTGCTGCTGTACAAGAGGAATAAAACACTTATGAATATCACCATCTGCTTGAATATTTTCCTAACAGTATAAATGTTGTGTATTATTTCATAATTTTACTGATCAACTGTCAGGGCATTACTTTGATGTTATTAGTAATACCTGCCAGTGGTCTTGCAGAGGTGACAATAAATGCGTATAAATTATAAGTTACACATAAAATCACTAGAGTCATACTGTATCATGTGGTACTCATATTCACATGGGGAAATGCTGACACTGAGATTTCAATGAAGGAAGCCCCAAGTTATGCATTATTCAGTGCAGATGATGAAGGAGCTGTTATTTTTGGCAAGCCTATATTGGGATATTCCATCTTGCCCCACACTTGAACACACACACCACAGTAATGGCGTTTATCTGAAATTGTAAAGCTCTAAAGAATATATGAAGTTGATCCAGAAGATAAGACTCTTAAGATAAGATTATCCTATCTTAATTATATTAATTTTAACATGGAGTTTACCTAAAAATGTCCCAAATCCTTCTAGCTACCAGCTTATTGATAGATGCCATTGACCCCTGTAGATAATTTACTAAGTCAACATCATTTGGCTGGCTGTATGGCTTAATTACAAATGATGGTATATAAATGTTTTGCAAATTTTCTCAAATTAAGATGATGTCCCAGATCACAAAACAGGCAAAACTCTCAACACATCAAGTAATGCCATAGGGAATCAATTAAATACCCATTAACAGGATTATGTTACAGACACAGCATTTAGTAAATTGTGAAAAAGCCATGAAGGGGACTGTGTAACTCTATCTGTCCTACTGTCAGAGTACAAACCAACCTTAAGTCAAGTGGAGTGCACATTCTGAGTCGGACACTGGTGCTAATCTGTCTATTTACACACCTGCTTTGAGAGTATATATTGAGATCACAACCTACAGCGGGCTCAAGTGAATGATTCAGTGGGGGATATAAGAAGGATTTTGATTCGTTTTCAAATCCTTACTGTGCTTTGCAGCCAGATTCACTCCTCTCATCCAAACTCCAGCAGCAATGCTAAGATCCCATCTTTAACGCAGGGATTAAAACTTAATCCTCTGCCTGATTCCTGTTCTATCTCTCCTTTATCCGTTTCTCCCTCCTCTTTCCAACCCTCCGCTCTGTCCCCCTGTGGTACCTTTAATAAGGACACATGGTGGGCTTAACTATTTGGATAAAACGTTAAAGTAACTTGGTCATGGTTTTTGCCAGGAAGACCATGGGAGATTGCAAATTAGTCAATGTTCATTTCACTGTCTCTCACTCTCCATTAGACTAAGTGTTAATGCCTGTCTGGCACCTGGATTTCTACAAAGTGCCGCTTGTTCCTATTTCCACAGCAATGCTAGATCTTATGAGGTTTTGTAAGGACAAAATGGTGTTTATGCACCTCTCTCTCTCTCTCTCTCTCTCTCTCTCTCTCTCTCTCTCTCTCTCTCTCTCTCTCTCTCCTCTAATACTAATGCTGCAGAAGTGGGTAGGGTGTAAAGGGGTGTTAGTGTTGTACCCTGTGTGAAATGAATGAGACTCTTTTTAGGTGCACATGCACACAAACATACACATTCATATATTTATATAGAAAACTACTCTCTATCTATCTATCTATCTATCTATCTATCTATCTATCTATCTATCTATCTATCTATCTATCTATCTATCTGTGTGTCTGTGTGTGTGTGTGTGTGTGTGTGTGTGTGTGTGTGTGTGTGTGTGTGTGTGTGTGTGTGTGTGTGTGTGAGAGAGAGAGAGAGAGAGAGAGAGAGAGAGAGAGAGAGAGAGAGAGAGAGAGAGAGAGAGAGAGAGAGAGAGAGAGAGAACAGCAGGGTTATTCCAACTTAAAATGTAGGGTAAGTGCAGAAATCTTTCTTTACATGAGGACAGACAGTAACACTACACTCCATTAACTGTCTATATCTGAACTTCCTTCATTGTACCAAAGCTGTCTGCTGTTCCAATAAAGCTCAGAGCAGTAAAAACGAGCTCCAGCATGTTGCCAGATTGGTGATTTCATGGTCGGCTAAACTATTTCTAAACACTGATCTGAAAAGAAACAATACATTTCTAACGTTCTTAGTTTGCTTAGCTTGTATGGTCGGAGTATCGATCCAAACTGGCAACCCCTGTCTCCAGTCCCACATCTTCTTGCATCCTTACTCTACAGCAGATGATAGTGGTGCAGTACACAAGCAGCTGTCGTCCTTCGCGCATGAAACTTGACTTATCCTGTAAAAGAAACGCCTCTCTCTTTCTCTTTCTCTCTCTCTCTCTCTAGATTGACAGGTGCGACGCAGGCAAGACGAGGTGAGCGAATCCACACCGACACATCCCGTCTGTAAACTTGCAGTCTCTCTCTGAACACAGCAGAGGATGGGGAGAGATGCGCACTCGCTCCGTCGCCAGATTTCTCCTCCTCTTTACGCGCGCTCTTTATGTGATCCTGCGGTGCAGAGCGAACGGGACCATCACCGTCCTGTCTCCTGCTTTTCTACGACTCTTGGAGCTTGTCACTGCGGATAGCCGTATTTCAGCACCAGGAATGGAAATATTATGGTCCTGATTTGAGCTGTGTGGCTTCAACTAGAAAACTTGAGAGAAAAAGTGAGGACCGGCTGCGCAAACCGGCTCAGCGGTAGGTATCTATACTCCTTACATTATTCTCTCATTATTCTCATGGATGGGTATCATGCACTAATGCACTTGTGTCATTCTGGACATCTGAGCTATCAAAAATCTCTAAAAGTATCATGTTTTAGTCATCACCATTGGCATTCGGAGTTTTAGTCAATGACTTCGGGACACTGTCATAAAATAAAGAGTAGTAAAACTGTACCATTCCTTGTCACCCTTTTGGTAATTAAGTGTACCTCTTTACTGCCTTTACTAAGTAGCTTTTATTTGGAATGGTGCA